>NC_089777.1:31046536-31121536 GCF_040412425.1 Macrobrachium rosenbergii
TGCATATATACATACAAATATCTTATCATATATGTATACATGAAACGTTCGATCATAACGATACCCGTAGCTGTGAAAATGAATTAATGAGCCTGGGTGAATAAAACACTACCTGTAAAATAATGTACTTAAAAAAGAACATAATTAATAAGAAATATCTAATGCATAATAGTATAAATAATAAGGGGTAAGCATTATTATCCTTATTTTTTTCGGAAGAGGACGGTAGCGTAGAGATGTTTGAATTTTAATAAAAGCCTATTTGACTTTTCATTTCTTTCTTTCTTTCTTTCCTTCTTTATTATTTTATCGCATCGTGCTCATATTAATAAACTGTTTTATTAGAGAACATCTGTTTTTATTACATTCAGAGTATTCTGAGTTCCTTATTACACACCTCTCCATACATTCTTCCAGTGTATATTCTGCATATCCCAATTAAATCAAACACACAAACACACACACACATATATATATATATATATGTATATAAATATATACATACATATATACACGTGTGTTACTTGGGTGCGCAAGTCTATAACACGAAAAATGTTTCACTTCCATATATCAAAGTTGAATAACAATAACAGATTCTACGAAAAGTTCTATATTCACATTTGATCAGTTTTGACTGGCTATGTCATAATCATTATTATGAAATATGAAATGATTGAATAATTATGTTTTCATTTAAAAGTGTAGAAAAGATTATACAAGATTTTTTAAATAAACTGCAAATATGAAATGATTGAATAATTATGTTTTCATTTAAAATAGTGTAGAAAAGATTATACAAGATTTTTTTAAATAAACTGCAAATCCACAGAATGTATACAAGAATTTTTAAAATTTATTTTTTAACCATGTTAATTTTTCTTTAAAAACGTTTGGCAGTGACAATTGTTACATCAGGTTTATGCCATGATAATTATGATGATATTATTATTATTATTATTATTATTATTATTATTATACTATTATTATTATTATATACTGCTATTAGTAGAAAATACGTTACAAATATCAGATATAATTATGACAACTAATACGACCAATTATTATTATTATCATTACTTCTACTGTCCGTCTACAAAAAAGCGGAACAATAAGACAACAATGATTTTACGTTTAAAAAGAACAAATTTCTTAGTTCTAACATTTTCTTACTGTTTATTTCCTGTTGGTAATATCTGATAAGAAAGGTATTTTGCCAATCACATTTGCCGACAATCATTTATACTAACATCGTATCTGCTGGGGAAATCTCTTTATCTCTCTTAGACATCTGTTTATTCTGGAAGTTTTTTTTTTTTTTTTTTGCCTGCCTGGTGTCTTGCCCTGTCATGGAGGTAATTATGCTGTCAATCCTCCTGTCAATGAAACTCCTGATAACTTTTTTCCGCAAAATTATCCCGTCAAGTCATCCTAATTAGGGAAGAAATTGGAATTATTCCTGACGTCAAATTCAATCATATTAATCTTCGTGTGTTTCATTTCTCAGAAGTTTTATTTTTCTCAATGAGCCATTTGCGAAGAAGAATAAGAATGGACGATCGCAAGTTATCTTGCGTCACACCTACAAATGAGGTGAACTGAAAAAAAAAAATTGAATTTACTACTTTTATCGTTATAAAGAAACCGTACTCAAAATGAGGAACCCTACGGAAATCTAATTTTTATTTTTCAAAAATTAAATTGAATTGTCGTTCGCAAACACTACCAAACGGAGGGAACCAAATAACAATCATACAATATTGCTGAAGAAATAATTTGAGTCGCCACGAGGAAAGAACACTTTAGAAAGAAGAATTCATATAGGAATTATACTTTTCTTTTTGGAGAAATGATTTGAACTCTCGTCCGCAAATTACATTTGGAAAGAAAGTCACGAGAAAATTGCAACGTTAGTTTTGTAGAAGAATTATTAATTTGAATTTCTAAATCTTTTCACATACTGACTGCTTTTCAAGGGATGTTCCCTTTAGTATTTCTTTATATTCATTGCTTCTTTTCTCGAAAACGCTTTTGGAGTACTTTTGAAATTTTAGTCATAAAAACCAATGTCCTTTCTTTGTTTTCAAATGATCTTTGTACATAACACATTACTCGAGTTGTGTCCTAAAAATTTTCTTTTTCTTTTCCAAACTCAAACGAAACTTATTAAAATAAAGATCTAAAATGTATTTTGCCTAAATAGTTATAAACTGTTTATATTTTTTGATAAAAACAAATTTATATATAATGTTATATATAAATATATATATATATATATATATATATAAAAATATATATATATAAATATATATATAAATATATATATATATATATATATATATATATATATATATATATATATATATATATATATATATATATATAAAAAATATATATATATATACATATAAATATACAGTATATATATATATATATATATATATATATATTTTATATATACATATATATATATATATATATATATATATATATATATATATATATATATATATACAAACTCCATATATACAAAATGTCCAATGCAATATTCGAAAATGGAAAAGCTACGAACGATAGCTCGATATTATTTCTAAATCTGTTCCCGGAGTACGAAACTTGGAAATGAATTCCGGAACACAAGCAACAGACTCTCGCCGGAATAATTGGAATTTAATCAGTCCGGTTGGAATACCTTCCCTAAATAAATACCCAGAGACGAATTCACTTATCGATAAAAATGGCCCTACACCGAAAAAACAAAGACGTTCTGCGAGTAAAACAAGCCGACCGAGTGGGACTCCGCATAAATGAATTGATTTCATAAATATATTTCGTTATGACGTTCCAGCTCGGGGAAGACTCCCAAAAGTGAGAGATTTTGATGAAAACACGCTATAAATAATTTATATATTAAGCCTCTATGCTAATATCGCCGCGGGGGATAATCAGAAGTCGGTCGTCCGGAAACTTTTAAATACGTTATGAAGCGACGAATTGCACAAAGCGATTTTTTTTTTTCATATTTTATCTTTTTTTCATTTTCTCTCTCTCTCTCTCTCTCTCTCTCTCTCTCTCTCTCTCTCTCTCTCTCTCTCTCTCTTTCTTGCAAGGGATTTCTCTTTCAATTTTCTATCTTGTCTATATTGTTTATTTTTATCTTGGTTTCTCTTTTGCTTTTCTCTAGTCCCCATTTTCTTTCCATCATTTTACCTATTCCAGTTATTCCTTGCCATCACTCTCACGGTGTTTCTCTCTTGTTGCTTTTCGTTTGTTTCTCTGTTTCATTTTAGACATTAAAACGTCTTTTCCTCGCTGTTTTGGTTTTGTAATCGATTTCTTCATTTTTTTTTTAAAGCAAAGACTCCTTCATATTATTTATTAACTAATTAAGCTCTAACACCTAAATGGAAAGGAAGTTAGCCTGTGATATACTTACACATATATCTATATATTTTATTATATCCATCTATATATATAGATATCGAATTAATAAAAATGTAACTTTCCACGCAATTTATATAATATTAATAATTTCATTTCATTCCGTAAAAAGCTTAGTAATTGGTCACTCCATTTAAATGATAGGAATTTGGATCATAAATTACTTTAATTTGATTTAGGTTATCAGAATGCATTGGCGAGTCTGTGTAGCTTCGGGGCACACAGCAGAAAAAGGGTAACAGCGATGAGAAACGCTTCCAATAAATAAAATCATTTATTGTTATAATTATCGCATTTCGGTCTAATTGCCTTCCTGTGATAAACGATTTCGTCGTAGCATAATCATATACAATTTTGTTAGATATAATGGTGGGTTTGTTTTGATCTGCTTCTAGTTCAGGGTCTCCTTATGAATTAATTTCTGTCGTACAATATGCATAGTGTTTATTTCTATATAAACACCGTATAAATATTCAAAATGGATATGAATAATATTTATGTAAAAGTTTTGCTTACACGGAGTAGAATTCAATTACACATATTTAGAATACAGTGAGTGCAAATACATCTCAGTATTCTCTCCCTCTCCTTTCTAATATATATATATATATATATATATATATATATATATATATATATATATATATATATATATATATATATATATATACATATACTTATTATATATATTTATATATTATATATGTATGTGTGTGTGTATTATGTAAGCTATACGCTGTATATCATAAATATTCATACAGTATTCGAAAAATATGAAGGTGTATATATATATATATATATATATTATATATATATATATATATATATATATATATATATATATATATATATATATATATATATATATATATATTTATATAATAGTTGCTGAAAGAGAAAAATCAACAAACAGACAGAGACTTTCAATAATTTTTTTTAATGAAATTTTTGTATCCTCTGTAAGAAAATATGTGCAGTCCTGAAATATACTGATAACTTTTAATTTTCAATAATTTTTTAATAAATGAAATAGTGCATTATTATTATGTTCACATTTGTATACTGTTTTTAGCGCAAAATACATAAAAATAAGAATATCATCTCGATATTAAATATGACACTGGAAAAACATTTACGCTTACACTTATGTTGTTTTAAATGAAAAATAAAATGTCCCACGAGATATAATTTCTCTCTCTCTCTCTCTCTCTCTCTCTCTCTCTCTCTGCAGTTTACCAACAGCTGATTACTGAACTAAATATATTTTATACGGACAAGCTTCGTAAACATATTCCCTCTCTTTGTATACATGCTCTCTCTCTCTCTCTCTCTCTCTCTCTCTCTCTCTCTCTCTCTCTCTCTCTCTGCAACACGTCATCATCGCCTGGTCGTCCGTGCACCAGAAAGCCCGCAGCAGTAGCAGAAACCAGCAGCCCAACATAGCAGCAGCAGAAGAAGAAGCAGCAGCAGCAGCAACAGCAGCAGAAGCAGCAGCAGGAGCAGCAGCAGCCCGCCGACACCACACCGCTAAACCGCTAAATTATCCCTTTTTTCCGCTCGACGGAACTCCTCCTGCAACCGCGAAGAGCTCTCGAGTCTTGAGCGGGGGCGAACCACTGCCGTGTACTTGTAATAGAATGATTTAGTGGCTGTTGAAAACGTGATTTATACCAGCAACTCTCTGTTAAGGTGGAAAAAACGCACGAGTGCAACTTTCATCTCTTGGAAAAATGATCATTGACGGAAAAAGGGGCGGACACACACACGGGCGCGGAAAAAGGTTGACGGAAATGGACGGACGAACGGCAAGTCGAAAAACTTAAATATATCTTTTAATAACTCTTCGCTTTCTCGTTCTGCTTCTTCTCCGAGACTAAGCGGACGGGAAAAGAGCGGCCATTTTTGCTCATCTCACATGCAGGACAGATCCTGTGGAGATGTTGCAATGGGGCGAGACGACTACGGCGACGATGGTCGACAGTAATCATTACTGACAGAAATTCTCTGGTTAAGTTTATTGTTGGTCGTTGCTGCTTCTGCTGCTGCTGCTGCCGCTGCTGACGTTGGCTGCTATGTTTGACAGTTCATGTTGCAAATGCTACAATAGTAAGTACATCTATCTATCGCTATTTATCCGTCTACATACGCACAACATATCTATCTATCTATCTATCTACCTATCTATCTATCTATCTATCTATCTATATATATATATATACACACACATGCGCATTTAGACGGATAAATAGCAATCGACAGATATTCTTGCCATTGTAGCATTTTTAATATGAATTGCCTATACTTGAGAATAATGTGTGTGTGTATACATATATACAGTAAATGTTTTGTATTACATATTTTTTTTACACAACCTTGAAGTGACACTGACATGAATTTTCTGCAACGTTTTATGTTCATGACTTTATGACTTGGTTATTTTTTGTCAAGGAATTTGCAAACATGTATTGACGCACTGCAAAATCAAAATACGATATTATGGAGTAATTCTTCATTTCCAGACATTTTCTAAAAATTTTGTTACTATTGTTGCATTAACAATAGTAAAACTGAACGGCAAAAAGATTTCAAGATTTCGTTAACATTAGAGAGAGAGAGAGAGAGAGAGAGAGAGAGAGAGAGAGAGAGAGAGAGAGAGAGAGAGAGAGAGAGAGAGTTTTCGTTCTATTGCATTACCATCAGCTAAACCGCAGCTTAAACCGCTGAATATTAACTTGCGTCTCAGTGTAAATAGTTCAACTTGAGTCATCAATGTGTACAAATTGGAGAGTTTAGTAGACTGGGTGTTATTTCCGCGGTTTTCTCGTCTATCATTAATAAAATAGTGTAATGCAGATGTGATCTCCGTTTGTACACACACACACAAACACACATACACACACACACACACACACACACACATATATATATATATATATATATATATATATATATATATATATATATATATATATATATATATATGTATATAGCTACATATACATATGTATATATTGTTTGTATAGATATACGAAAATAAACTTGTACATAGAATCCTCAGTAACATGCTAAGAGCATAATTTAAAATTTCAATAAGGTAATTTTTGTCGTATGTTAATAGTAATTACACAATGGAACGAGAATGAATAGTTTAAGCGTTCTTGCATGCTAAAACCTACTTTACTCAAATAATAATAATAAGAGTAATAATAATGACATCCATACGGGATTCTTTTTAACGAAGTTTGTTTGAAAGAGAGCCTTCTTAAGAAATAATAATAACAATAGTAATAATAATGTAGAACTGAAATAACGATATTTCCTCCAATGGCGTGAACATATTTAACCATTTCCTTTAAGAAAAAACCAACAATAATGAAATATAAATGTAATTTTTAACGGTTTTTTTTTGTGACAGATCTACATTAGAGTTACAAATAAAATAGTAAAGTAAGACTTGCCAAACTAAAAACCGTGAACATTTTGAGTTCTGAAGCATCCTACTGCCGTTTGTAGCGCAGTTAGTGGTACCGTATTGATATTTTACAATTTACCCCCAAGGTATCGAAATGCTTTAAAAAGTGTACGTGCTCTAATTTTCATTTCTTTCATCTGCATCGATGCATATCTATATTTATATACGCATAAGCAAGACCAAAGAGAAATGTGCATGTAGTATTTACAAACCCGAGTTGATGTACACAACCACGCACCATTTACTTTTATCTTTACCTCAGTGTATTGGTTGTGACTTGAATAACGTTGTCGTCATCAGTTTGTGACTTTAAAGAACAGGGAATTTAATGTAATGTGGATGGAGTGAAGAGACATTACTGTCGTTGCCTTTCGCCTAGCCATCATCTCTTTGTTATAGCTAATCAACCAACCGCTTTTACTCAGTACTAGGCTCCAACCAGTTATTATCTTTTCGTCGATGCCTTTCAACCAACCATCATCATTCTGTCAAAGCCATTTAATCAACCATCAAACTGCTGTTATATCCTTTCACGCAACGACCACCTTTCTGTCACAACCTTTCAACCAGTCACTAATTATATTTTAGCTGCAGCCTTTCAACAAGTTGTAGCCTTTCAGTTGACTGTTTTTTAGTTATGAACTTTCAACCAACTGCTTTCCTCTGCTGTGGTCCTTCAAGCAACCATAATATTTCAGTGTTGGTTCTGAATGCACCATCGTATTTTTTCTCGTAGCCGCCACCACAATTTTGCTCTAGCATTTCAGCTAATCATCTTTTGGCCGTGTACTTTCTGCCAACCACCATTTTATGGTTCCTGTCTTTCAACCAATCATCTTTAGTTACTGCTCTTTAATTTTTTTCTCTTTAGTAACCTTGCAACCATAATTATTTTATCTGTTAGTCTTTCAACTAACCATAATCTTCTTGTAGTATTCACCCAACTATCTTATTTCTGTTGAAGACTTTCAACCAGCCGGCATCTTTTTTTCTTAAAACTTTCAACTAAGCATCATCTTTTGGTCGTTGCATTTCGTCCAATTATCTTTTTGGAGCAGTCTTTCGCAGTTATGTTTTTGGTGTCGTCTTGCACCAAACATCTTTCACCCATCCATCTTAACTTTTGCCATGGTCTTTCAACCAACCATCAAGATTTTTTCTTAGTCTTTCAACCAGCCATATTCTTGTTGTCGCATCTTTTAATCAACCATAATATTTGCATGTTGGCTTTCGAACTTATCATCATGTTTTGTCGCAGCTTTTTACTAACCATCATCTTTAGTTCTTAGTTTTCTAAACCACCTAGTATTTTTTTCGTCGAGTTTTAACCAACCGTCATCTTTTGGAGTTTGAATTCGTAACCAGTCATCGTCTTTTCGTCGTAACCCTTCAACCAACTATAATATTTTATTGTTAGCTTTCTCAACAATCATCATATTTTCTTGCTGCCTTTCAACGAACCCTCATCGTTTGGTATTAGTTTCTTAACCAACAGTCATCTCTTTGTCGTAACCCACCCACCAACCTTAACATTTTAATGTTAGCGTTCTTCAACAATCATCATATTCTTCTTGTTGCCTTTCAACCAACCCTCACCATTTGGTATTAGTTTCTTAACCAACCTTCATTTCTTTGTCGTAGTCCTTTAAACAACCATGTTTGATTGTTAGTTTTCTTAAACAGCCGTCATCTTTCATTGCTAGTTTTCTTAAACCACCATCATCTGCTCGTAGGTCTTCAACCAACCATTATCTTTTATTTGTACCATCGTTTTTATTGTTAGATTTTTTTAAACAACCAACATCTAGTCGTAACACTTCAACCAACAATCATCTGTTACCAATATTTTTCTTAACCATCATCCTTGTGTTAAGCCCTTCAACCAACTGTCTTTTGAGGTTAGTTTACTTAACAGCCACCTTTCTTTCATGGCTCTTCAATCAACTACCATCTTATGATGTTTTTATCGTTTTAATTAAAACATTCCGTCTCTCACGTCGTCAACATATCAACTTGACTCTGTAGCTCAGTACCTTTTCCCCGTCAGGAGAAGCGATCCTCTGGAAGCAGCAGCCCCACGAGAAATACCATACCAGTGCACCATTACCATGCCGACGCCCGCAATGGCTATCGACAAACACCATAATTTGACACCACAACAACGCAGCGTCATAGACCATAAAATATATTCACTCTTGTCCTTCCCTCCGATTTCTTTTCGTCAGGTTCACTCACACACACACTCACTCGTTCACTCAGCCAATCTCTCACTCACTTCTCTATCACTCGCTAACTCATTCAGTTTTCTCTCTCTCTCTCTCTCTCTCTCTCTCTCTCTCTCTCTCTCTCTCTCTCCTTTATACCTGTCAATTTACACACTCACTCGTTCACTCTTACTCATTCAATCTCTCACTCTCTTCTCTATCACTCGCTAACTCATTCAATTTCTCTCTCTCTCTCTCTCTCTCTCTCTCTCTCTCTCTCTCTCTCTCTCTCTGTGTGTGTGTGTGCATCCTTTATATCTATCAGTCTAACTGCCTGTTTTTTTTTCTCCATACAGCCACCTGTCGATTTTGTTTGTTAGGAAGAAAAAATTACAATAGTTTGCTCTGAAAGTCAACTACCGGTTTTTCGTTCCTGGTAATATTCTTTACGTTTCTTTATTCTGTTATCCGGACGCCTTCAGAAACTGCATTATTTACAACTTGTCTCCCCCTTTCGCTAAACGTCCAAACGCTTATCCTATTTTACCTTAATTCTCTCAAGACCATTATCATCCCCTGTTCACTCTGGTCAGGTACCTTTTCGCCCGGTAATTACTTCGCGTTTGTTACACCGGCGTAAGAATCGTCATCAACCGCAAGTGTCATCGTCGTTATCACGCCGCTGTATCATCTTCAATCATCGCCGAGTTTCCACCGAGTCCGTCGTCCCTCCGAGCTGCTGCTGCTGCTGCTGCTGCTGCTGCTACCACATGCCAACTTATTCGTCAAAGTGTCGGACAGTGTTGCCGCTGCTGCTAGCATCAACGACGCCGCAAATCATTTCTTTCTGCGTTACCGCGCGCACCGCAAGCCATTCTTTACGTTACCTACGCGTATCTGCGGAGAAAAGGCGCGCGTACGCACGTACACACATGCTCGGGTGTGTTTGTGTGTATGCGTGTGTACTTAGTATACTTTACCTGTGTATATGCTGACAGACAAATACACACATGTGCAAGATCACCCGACGTACGGTTTTCTGCAAACGCAGAGGTGTATACCATCCTTGCACTTATGTACAACCAGCAGACACATTCACACACAAAAACATGTGTGTTAAAAACTAGCATTTCTCACAACACATGCTCACACAACTGTGACTGTGCATCTGTCATTAACTGTCTTTCAGGTATTACGGCTTGAAAAATTTTGCTTACACCTTTCTTGATGCATTTACTGTATATAGTGGATAGATGATTTTTCTAAAGTATAATATACAAAGCATTTGGTGTTATTCCTCCTCTCAAAAACCATCATTATTATCATAGTTTGAAAATATTTACTTTTATGTTCCCATTAAATATTTTGTGGGTGGAAAACCAATGACAACGCTGGAAAGGAAAACATAAAAAAAATGGAAAAATAGAATGACCAGACGCATTTTTAACGGAATAATATCCTCCAGCCGACAGTTGTAACTTAGACTCCACCTGCAAGCTCATTCCTTGATGAATAAAAAATGACGAAACAATGGCATCATCGTGATCAACTTTGGTAATAGTAATAACCCTTAGAGGCCCCTGTAAGATTACCCCTCCCGTTTATTTAGCCACCTCCCCTCCCCTTCTACTCCTCCCTCACCCTGGGGTTATCGATCTACATTGGAATTATTAATAACAGCCATGAATGCCAATCAGGAATTAAAAATGAAAAGGTGGCGGTAAAACGTGCAAATCCCCCCTATTTACAGAAGCGTAAATTAGAAGGTAAACGAGCGCGGGTTCTTGTTATTCCTCCTACTGATTTGTCCGCTTATTGACGAGAAGACTTCGATTGAAAGCTGGACCTACTCTGCTAATTCACTTGCAACGGTGCAAATGATTTGGATGGAAGAAAAGATTTTTTAACTGGTTGCTCATTCAATTTATTGCCTTGAGGTTCCTTGCCGTCATTTTTTTAGTTCTTCAGATATATAAAGCACAGCTAGTAAAATTTAGCGTAACAAGCATTGATTCAGTGCTAAGAATGAAGTCAGTGATAATGAACAACAATCAGACTGAAAGTAAAGACAACCAGTCTATTCTCGTACGATAAGCTATATGCTGGTACAGGTAGCTTATTTTTCCTACGCACAAAATACTCAACAGCAACACGAATCATAGACTGACATAAAATAAAAACGTTCAGGTTATCCCTGATAAGCAAAAGGGTCTCGGCCTCTCCTCCACCTTTTCGGCTCCTTCCTTCACTTTCACCATTCTCTCTTCCGCTGAAACTACAAGTCGTCCCTCCTTTACCCAATTATTCTAAGCTTCCCTTTCCATTTTTTAGTTTTTTTTTTATTAATCAATACGTTTTTGAAAAGCACTAGAAAGGAGAAGAAAAATATGTATTGGGAGGCAGTGTCCTAAGAGTCCCCTCCCCCCTCCACCCCCCCCCCCCAAGAGGCCAAGCGGACCATAAAAGAGGAAAGAAATAAATATACAGATCGGGAAGGGAAACTTCTTATCGTCTGCTCCAAAGACTGATATTAAAACGACGATCTCATTTCGTCTCTTAAGTCAGAATCTAAGACAATCTTTTGGCAGTTTCGAATCCTAAAAGAAAAGTTAGATTTGACGCCCCGCGTTAAGACCTTATGAACCAGGCCGGCAGCCGAAGCAAGTGGCTCTATAATGCATAATTACTCGCGTTGAGCTCCAAAATAAATTCCAAGTTTAAAGTTTTGTCTTTCACCGAGCGTCACATGGAAAAAGCATCAGTTGGAATTAAAAACATTTAATGCAAAAGGAATTAAAACTTGGGTTATAAATCTTTGATGAAGTTTCCCTTAGTTCCTAATGAAAAATCCTTCTTGAATTATGATTACACATTAAAAAAACTTTGACCAAAACTCCTTACTTACAAACTTTGGCCTTCATTTTTCCTTCGCTCTCCTGATATATAATGAATGAAAACAGATGAATTAAAGCTATCTACTCATTATTCCATTGACCTTCGACGTGTTTTCAAAATTTTCCGTTCGGCTCTCCGCAGCCGTTTCCCCGGCGATTTCCGAGGGACAAACGTCGCGTCTGTCGTCAAAGGAAACATCGACCGCATGTCCGAAAGATCATCGTAGCATAACTCACTCGTCAAAAGCGCATGACACACCAACATCCAAAAAGCAACGTTTATGTGCGAACAATATGACACTCAGACCTATGTTTACGCGTAGGGGCCTCCAGTGAGCGAGCGTGAGAGAGAGAGAGAGAGAGAGAGAGAGAGAGAGAGAGAGAGAGAGAGAGAGAGAGAGAGACCGAGCCACGGGGGCAATGTTAAATGTGACACTCTGTTTGAGACGAGAGATAATTCAGAAAATTCCAACCAAGTTTCCTCATTACCAAGTCAGATACGAATGGGCTTGTTTCCTCGAGTTATGAAGCGACGGAAGAAAAGAGGTGAGGCCATGGGGATGGATGGATGGATGGATGGATGATGGGGGGTCAGGAGAGGGGGGGTGTGAGTTCGAAGGGGGACGAGAGATGGGGGATTGCTGGGCGGAAGACATTGCTTCCTTTTGAATCCCCATCTACTCCCCTTCTCCCCACCCCGCCTCAACATCATTCTCTTTCTGCCTGTAGCAAATAGATTTGGATATACTATTGCTCCTGTTCTCGTTCGCTCTCAAAAACATTTTAGAGCAACTATTTTTGTACGGACGGTAATGGCAATTGCATGTGATTCTCTCTCTCTCTCTCTCTCTCTCTCTCTCTCTCTCTCTCTCTCTCTCTCTCTCTCTCACACACACACACACACACACACACACACACATATACAGTATATACGAAATATCGCTGTGATGGCAATAAGCTGTTGTATTTATGATATTCACAACCATAATCAATCAGTCACTTATGGTTTTGATAAAATTTTTATTATTATTGTTCTAACTACATATGATGCGACTTCGACTTTCCAAATGTCTATTATCTGTCATTTTACTTTGATGGCTCCAAGGAGCCTCCAAGTGCATCCTTGCTGTTCCTTAGCAGACATACATCTGTCTATAAAAATGAGACGGAACGGGGGAAGTAGGGTAACAATGGGATATAAAAAGTAATGAAGGGTTATAACAAAGACGGAATGTGTGTATAATGGATTCAAATTCCTTTTAGTATCGCTGTTAACTAATTGTTATAGCTAATTAAATTTACTCATTAACATTTTCGCGCCGCAAAATGAACACTTCCAGACAGGAGTCCAGTTATGCATTCATAAAAATGAGCGAACCTGGAATAATGGAGCTTTTTATTGCCGGATGCGATTGCACTAAAATATTGCCTCCGTAGCATCGCAGATGTCGCGCTTCTCCGAGACCGGGATTTTTTATCTTTTTTTTTTTTTTTACTTTCCCTTTTCTCTATCCTGTTGATTTAATTCATGATTCTTCTTTTCGATTTTCTTGAGAGTTTTACCCTTAACCAAATATATCGTGCTTGGCAGCAATATTTCACATTACCAGGATTGCTTTCATCATTTTATGACTGCTATTCTTCATTTTACTCGGTCCCCTGCACGCCTTATAAACCCTGTTTGCACGTAATTAAATATTCGCGAAGTATGTGGTAAGTGAAGAGCAAACGCACTGACATCACATTAGAGTATGATTTGCGAGGGACTGTCATACTAGCCCCGTCGGCGCTTTCTTAATCGACCTCTTGTGCTGGTGCTGGCGGGGATGAAGAGCTAAGATCGATATCCACTTGGTGATATTGTTACGCAAACTACGCGCGTATCGCCTTCATGCCACTTCTTATTTGACTGTGCGTTCCTCCTCTTACAGAAACGAAAGAACAAATCAAAACTCTTACAAATCTCGACAAAAGTAACTCAGACTCAAAAACGCTATTTCGCCATTCAGAAACTTTATATATTGGAGGATAAATCACCGGGAGTCGGTTAATATTTTAGCCGAGCATGAATGCGAAAGTTGATATCGCCAGAATTATGAGGGTCGAAACGTGTACAGGCATTAACTTACATTTTGTGTCGCATTGACTTTATGATATCCGAAGCAAAGGTTTTCGGTCCTCAACTTTTGTTACTTGGGGGACGTATCTGAACTTGTTGCACATTGCTAATTCAGCTTATTCTCATTAGATATAAAAAAAGAACGCTCTTATTTGAAACAAGGAATTCGCAGTGTCAGCGTAGGAATAGCTTTAAGCCTTAAACACCTGAGAAAGCAACCACACATAAACTAGCGGGCGTGGGCATATATATATATATATATATATATATATATATATATATATATATATATATATATATATATATATATATATATATATATATATATATATATATATATATATCATATTATTAACTGAGGATAAGGATTTAATTCCTATTTGAAAGAGACTGATTAATTCCAAAAAGCTAACCAACTTTCTAGGGTGAATTCCGAGAAACTTACTAGTTTGGATTCCAACAGGCTAACGTCATTACTAAAACGAATTCCAAGACGCTAACCAGATTCCTAGAAAGAATTCCAAGATGCTAAGAATTACCAGGGTGAATTCCAAGAGGCTAACCATAACGTTACCAGATTGCTAGTGTGCGTTACAGGAATCTAACCATTTCAGTGAGGGAATTACTAGAATCTGACAAGTTTACTATGTGGAATTCCCATGAGCCTACCAGATCACCAGTATGAATTCCAATAGGTTACAGATTGTTATTACAAATTCGAAGAGGTTAAACAGATTAAAAGTATTTCTAAGAAAGCTAACCGACATACTAGTCCGAATTACCAGAAGCTAACTAGATTACTAGTCTTAATTCCAAGAAGCAGTGAATTCTAAGAAGCTGACCAGATTACTAGTATTATGAATTCAAAGAAGTTAACTTGCTTACCAGGGGTAATTCCAAGAGGCTAATCAACTTACTAGAGGAATTCCAAGTAGTTTAACATATTAGCTGGTATGAAATCCAACCGGATTGCTAGTATAAACTACAAGAAGCTAACAGGCCCACTCAGGAAAAAAACACAGTGAAACGAATCCTTTGGTACAGAACGTTCGAACGCCAATTTTCCAGAATCCTTGCAGAGAAGTCCACTGGGGTGTGGATCTTTATTCGTCGGCATTTTTCCAGCGAGTGACCACATATCTCCCCCTTCCTCCCCCCCAAACACAACCCCTACTCCCCACCCCACCTTTCCAAGGAAGTTTTGGGAGACCACCAAATGGGGAGCGGCCGTTGCCCGCCCATATAAATGTCTCCTTGAATGATCGTTTGGGTGACCTCGCAGGAAGCCACTCGACGCATTCAATGAGGGGAAAGGACGCGAGGGGGCCGAGAGGAGGGGATGCTGCTTAAAGGGATGCCAGAGGGAAAGGGGAAGATGATTACTTTAAAAGGGGAAAGCGACATAAGGGGGAAAGACGCTTCACAATAGAAAGGATGATTAGGTATGATTGTTGGTGCTATGTGCCGTCCCATAGACTGGCGATGAATGGATTCGGGAAGTCGGTGAGCGAGAGGGTGGGTGGGGTGGGTGGGGATGTCACCAAACAAATGGTGACCTGATTTAAAAGAGGGAAAGAGGGCAACGATGAGATACCTCCCGCAGCAATTAAGGCGAAGAGAGTGGTTCGGTTCCACCAATTCAGAACTATTTTGCGTGAGAATCCCGGAAATGTATGGAAGGATTGACTGATTGATTAACTTCTGTAAACCGGCGTCGCAACGGCTATGGTTATCGGCAAATCTTCCTCCAAATAAGATATTTACGTATAAAACTTCCAAGATTCTTTTCCATTTCGGCCAGAGCTCAAGATAAGAAAAAGAAGCAAAGTGAAAACTGGGAATGAGTGCCAATAGCAATAAAGACAATAATCATCATTCTAGTTATAATTAAGGAATGGGGGAGACATAATCTGAATGAAGAGGCAGGGGTCTTTTAAAACCATAAACGGCCAAGTTTGGGGTTCCAATGTTCTTGATTGATCCAGTGGAAAATTGGTGGAATAATGGCGACCGCGAGAGAAATTAGTGCGCTCGCCCGGAAGCTCTCAGAGATAAACCCTTCAAATTCATATGAATATTAAACAGCCTACGATGTGGGGGGAAAGAGAGAGAGAGAGGGAGAGGAAGGAAGGCAGTAGTAGTACGGCTCCCTCAGTAAGAAGAGGAAGTGAGAGAAAGACAGACAGACAGACAGGGGAGGTAGGGAGGAAGGTGGTAGTAGCAGGGGTTGTCCATAGGAAGTAGAGAGAGAGAGAGAGAGAGAGAGAGAGAGAGAGAGAGAGAGAGACAAAAGGAAAGAAGCTTCCGCTCTTACGGCTGCAAGTACGTTAGAATTATCAATTAGCGAGCGATAAAAAGTGTTATTAGAAGCTTCGCTCCCTATGCGACGGAACGGCACTGAAGTACGATACACCCACTCGTCCAAGGATTAATTATGCACAAGGGAAACGAGATGTGTGTGATGGATAGTCCACGCTTTGAATGGCGGGAGAAAACACTTTCGGAAATAAATGAGTCTCTTCGGACACCGCTATCACTGATGTGAAGAAATATGGATTTTACACTCTTCGTACGATTCTCAGAGTCATAGGTTCTAAATAATAACAATATCTTTTATTTCATCTCATGCCATATGAAATTACAGAATGCATAAACAGCAAATTATACAAAATACATTGGCAAGATAATAAATAGTGTGAAAGAGCTACACTAATGACTAACTCTTATAACAATAATATGCATGATACTGACACCATCATATAATTAATGGAAGAAATTCATTCAGATCACGTTGTGCATAAAAGTAAAACAAAATAAATATCAATAATTTTTATCAGTTACTCGAGTGAAGATGATCAACAAAGATACGATGAAGAGTGTTTCTTGATTCCAAATGTTTACGACGTTTGAACTATATTATAATCTGTCGTCTTGCATCATTGCTTTTGTGAGGAAAGGAAGGATATCGAAACCGAGTATGAATTCCTTCGGCAGAGAGAGAGAGAGAGAGAGAGAGAGAGAGAGAGAGAGAGAGAGAGAGAGAGAAATTCTCGAAACTCCAAAGCTAAGTACACTCGGAAATTAATTTGAGAGAGATTATTGTGGAAACTTTTTAGAGCATTATACTGTATGAGAGAGAGAGAGAGAGAGAGAGAGAGAGAGAGAGAGAGAGAGTGTGTGTCATTGGAAAATTATCAAGAAAGGGATAGAGCGCGGAAATGCTTCGAAAATAGCTAAGAGTATGTGTTGTGAGAGAGAGAGAGAGAGAGAGAGAGAGAGAGAGAGAGAGAGAGAGAGAGAGAGAGAGAGAGCGCGCACTTAGCAGTGCGGTCACTCGTAGGCTCAGTTAACCGCATTGGATGCGACTGTTATGGCTCCTGAATAAAGTGGTGGCTGGATCCAGATGCTGTTTAACGCTACATAAACGGCAGACTTAGAGGGGCATTGTAGATTGTAGACGGGTGTTATTGTATACTGTTTTAGCTTCGCCAGACGTTAAGTGGCTCACAGCCTTCAGTAAACGCGAATCTACGACTTCTAGCTATTCAGGAAGGAAACTTTTTTCGTGGCCAATGATGGGAGATATATGGGGTGACGCCCATTTAACATTTAATCACTAGCTTGTCCTTTTTTTGGGTGGGGAGGGGAGGGAGGGTTAGGAGCGAGGGGAGTTCCAAATAGGGGTGCTCTCCTCTGAAACGATGGCATTGTTACTGCCTATTTCTATTAAGCTTACGTTGTTTCACCTTTATTCTATTCTTACACTTGAGAGTTCTTCACGTTTATAAGTGTCAAGATTTATACATGTTACGTAGAATGTTATATTTTAACTCCTTTGTATAATTGCAGTTATTGGATATATGAATATGTAGATTAATAATCTAAAAAAACAATGAGTGATCTGATAATTTTTTAACACATCTATAAGAATACAAAGCAAACAAACTAGTAAAATTGTGTGTGTGTGTGTGTGTGTCAGAGAGAGAGAGAGAGAGAGAGAGAGAGAGAGAGAGAGAGAGAGAGAGAGAAAATTCAATTTCGTACCTAGGCACCTTTCCATCCAAGAAATATTTAATCTTTAGGATCAAAATCATCGAGATTAGTGAAATTCACCTTTATTTGCAAACCGGAATTCTGCAACTGGTCTCTCGTTGTCCTGCCTTTGCAGTCTCATCAAAATACTAAAGAATTCTGCGCTCAACATAATTATGCTTGACCTTTCAATGGAACCTGTGAGAGTGTTCTATTCTTTGTTGCGTGCTTGTGATGAAAGGTCCCTGTCATTTTTCCACTTTATTGTAATGCATAACAGTTTTTGTAATTCATTTCGCAATTTCTCTTTGCATCGTAGAAAATATCTCAAGTTTTATTTCTCTTCCGGAATTTCTCGCAACTGGTTGATAATTTATCACAACCGTTTGTTTTGTTGTTCCTACATTTTTAAGAATAGACTACCTGAATAGTATGTTACAGATTCAGATACTGTGACGCAAATAAATAAGCCGATCAATACAATTTTTTTAAGGGTATAGTACGACTTTTTATACTGAAGAAGATTTTATATATATATATATATATATATATATATATATATATATATATATATATATATATATATATATGTGTGTGTGTGTGTGTGTATAATATATATTATATATATATATATATGTATATATATACATATATATATATATATATATATATATATATATATGTATATATATATATATATATATATATATATATATATATATATATATATATATATATATATATATAATATATACATACATATATACATATATATATATATATATATATACATACATATATATATATATATATATATATATATATATATATATATATATATATATATATATATATACATACATATATATATATATATATATATATATATATATATATATATATATATATATATATATATATATATATATATTTAGTCGTTAATTTATATGAGATATTTGATTTTTAGTTATAAGTAGCATTCTCACTTGAGCTTACACTTTCTCAAGAATTACTTATCACTTATGATCAGCACATCTCAAGGGATATTTTAATATCTCAGAAATTACTCGCAGTCCTTCATAATTAAAAAGCCTCAAGTAAGCCACTATTTTTTCAAGAACTAAATATGAATATCAAATTTCTAGTAGAATTCTCAAATTAGTCCTTTACTTTTTGCAGATACGGCGCTGGCTACGACCTAGCCGCCCGCAGGAAAAATGCCACGAGAGAGTCGACGGCGACGCTGAAGGCGTGGCTGAATGAGCATAAGAAGAACCCTTATCCCACAAAAGGAGAAAAGATCATGCTGGCCATTATTACCAAAATGACGCTCACACAGGTAAGATAGGGTCAATTTAAGCAAGTTCTCGTGGTATGGTGTATATATATATATCTATATATATATATAAATGGATGTATGTATGTGTGCATGTGTGTGTGTGTGTTCCATACACTCTGAAACGCATTGAGCAATTTCAACCTAACTTGGCATACATATGACTTGCCATCTGGGAAAGAACATTGTAGGGGTAAGACATCACTGGCACCAAAGGGGGCTATGGGTGTGGGAAGGGTGTGAAATGTAAAAATTACAGAAAACGACAGATAGTGTCTAATTCATAGTTTTTGAGGTCGCTGAGATGGATAGTGACACTCCCGATGCCCTTTAAGTCCAAGTTCAGCCCCGATAGGGAGGGAGGTGGGAAGGGGGTGACATGTAAAAATAACTGAAATGACAGATATTAGTGTCTAATCCATAGTTTTCGAGGTCGCTGAGATTTACAGTGACACTCCCAATGCCCTTCAAGTCCAAGTTCAACCCTGAGGAAGGGGGGATGAGAAGTGGGTGGGAAGGTGGTGACGTAAAAATAACCGAAATGACAAGTATTAGTTTCCAGTCTATAGTTTTTGAGGTCCCTGAGAAGAATAGTGGCACTCCCGATGCCCTTTAAGTCCAAGTTCAGCCCCAATAGGGAGGGGTGTGGGAAGGGGGTGACATGTAAAAATAATCGAAAACAACAGATATTAGTGTCTAATCCATAGTTTTTGGGGTCTCTGAGATGAATAGTGACACTCCCGATGCCCTTCAAGTCCAAGTTCAGCCCTGATAGGAAGGGGGGTGAGAAGGGGGTGACAGGTAAAAATAACCGAAAACGACAGATATTTGTGTCTAATTCATAGTTTTTGATGTCGCTGAGAAATATAGTGACACTCCTGAAGCCCTTTAAGTCCAAGTTCAGTCCTGATAGGAAGGGAGGTGGGGAGGGGTGGGAAGGTGTTGACATGTAAAAATAACCAAAAACTACAAATGTTAGCTTCTAATCCATAATTTTTGAAGCTGCTGAGATGAATAGTGAAAGTCCCGATGTCCTTCAAGTCCAAGTTCAGCCCTGATAGGAAGGGGGTGTGAGAAGGGGTGAAAAATAAAACGTTAAAAATGACAGAGATTACAGTCTAATCCATAGTTTTCGAGATCGCTGGGATGAACAGAGACACTCCCGATGCCCTTCAAGTTCAAGCTCAGCCCCCGATAGAAATGGGGGGTGAGTGGTGAAATATAAAATGTCAAAAATTCTGGGCAATGTAACTGAAGCAACTATCTCAGCAGGAATGGAGAGAGAGAGAGAGAGAGAGAGAGAGAGAGAGAGAGAGAGAGAGAGAGAGAGAGAGTGTTTATCAGTTGTCATTCAGAGATTTCCCAGGCAGCGCTGGCTTGGTCAGCTAGTTTTATATATGTATATATATATAATATATATATATATATATATATATATATATATATATATATATATATATATATATATATATATATATATATATATATATCACACATTACCACAGGTGAAAAATAAGAAGCAGGGTGTAGGTCTGACCGGTTTCGACTTTATTTCAAGCCATTGGCTTGGAAATAAAGTCGAAACCGGTCAGGACCTACACCCTGTTTCTTATTTTTCACCTGTATAATGTGTGATAAATGAATCATACAAAAGTGATAATAATCATATATATATATATATATATATATATATATATATATATATATATATAAAATTGTGTGTGTATATTTGCTGGTTAATTTGAATCTGTAGCCGATCTTATCGACAGCCTTATTTCTGTGCATATAATTACTTAACAGGAGGGTATTGTACCAGTTTATAAACAGTAGTAATTATCGCTGATGAATATTGTTACTAATTCTACAATGTTAAATCCTCTCTTCTTCTTTTCCTTCTATTATTATTACTATCATTATTTCCGACCACAGGTCTCGACATGGTTTGCCAACGCACGGCGTCGCCTCAAAAAGGAGAACAAGATGACGTGGGAACCCAGGAACAAGACAGACGACGATGACGCCAAACTCTCAGATGATGAAGACGACGAAAAGGAACCGGGAGACAAGGAAGACGATGACATCAAGAAAGATGACAAGGACGGAGATGCTGCAAGTGAGTTACGAGAAAATACCTTACTTCTGATGCGCGAGTTATTTTTATTTGCATGGAAGAAAGTGGCGACGCGGTTAGAATACAGCTGACAGGATTTTATTAAGAGAAGAGGTTTACATATTTTGTTACTTTGCAATACATACAAGACAACAAGCCATGCGTGTATACGTGATCTTCTGTCTTTACTATATATATATAAAATTATCTATATATCTATATGTATCTATTTATATATATTATATATATAGACTGACAGAAAGATATAAAACAATTGTGTCCTTGTGCACTTATATATGCAGCGCGTATATAACTACTTATTTCTTTATTCACGTTATTAACAAGGGAAACGGTTCGATATCTAAGCACAGAATGATTCATGCATTAAAGAATATTCTTCGTGATAACATACAGAAAAATTACCCCCAATTAATACAAGGCAGAAATTTTATGATTGCATAAAGTAATTTTTTTTCCTTAATGGACGTATGGTACACGAAACAAACTTTTCTTAATTGCATTTCCCTTACCAACGTAAGACAATTCTTGGAAAAATAAAAATTTTTCCTATACCAATAGCCTCATTTATTTTGCGCGTTAAGGCAAGGAAAATATTTCGAAATGAACGTCTGGTATTTGTGTCTTATTGACTTCTGTGTAGTTTCTTTAACACAGTACAGTTAAATTTATCCTAATTAATGCAAGAAAGATTTTTCATAAATGTACAGCAAATGTCTATTAATTTCCGTTAGCCTTGAGACGGACACCGTCATTTGCTGTTCCGGGTCAGAGCATTTTCTAAAAACAGAAAAAAAAAAAAAAAAAAATTCGGCGACTTCTCCTTCGGCTAAGATTTTCTTGCTGAAGGGAAAGAGCGCTTTGGGCGAAACAGACGAGGCTCTCTAAGCCATTTGTGGTTATTTGGAGAACGGTAATGGGGTATTTTACCCATTAGTGACTTAGAAGGAATGGCTAAATATATTTACTTAATGGGTTAGATATATATGCCACGTATTAAGGAGCGGACGGTGTTCCACTTTGCTTTGAAAGTGATACAATCTCATTGGCATTACTCACCGGCAATGCGAAATTTGGGTCAAAGAGGAACACTGGCGGGGGAAATACACTTAAGGAAAGAGAATAGCTCGGAAAGGGAGGGGAAAGATCGAGAAATGTTTTTGGGAAATGGGAAGGAAAAGATCGAAAAACGTTTTTAGGAAATGTGAAGGAAAAAATCGAAGGATATCAACTGAAAACTGGAAAGAAAAGATCGAATAATATTTAAAAAGAAACAGGATGGAAAAGATCAGAAAATATATGCTTCATGAAAAAAGTATGGAAAAATTAGAAAAGGTACAAATAAAATTAGAAAATACATAAAGAACTGTGAGGCGTCAGTAGACAAAAAGAACGAATTACAAAAAATGGAAAAAAAATTATGTTCTACAACTGTATCTAAGCTTCCATTCTCTCAAAGATGATACGGCATGTCAAGTGAATGAGCCTTGCCTACAATATGACATTTGGTTGTGCGACTCCTCTGTCTCCGTAATATGATTTTCCACCAAATAAAGATGTACACATGCAGGAAACGCAGTCTAAATACAGAATAAAGAAAGTGCCCGATACAGAACAAGACCATTTTATTGTAACAATCTGAGCTCAATAAGATTTATACAGAACTCACACACACACACACAGTCTTTCAGGGGCGTCAGACCATTGACGTGAGATTGTCGACTTTAGGACGGTGTGACGACAGGATGATTGTTAAGATTGTGATCGATGGAGTACAACGCAGACTGCCAAACGCCCTCTGTCCGCTAAACCTGGAATATAAGTTTTGCTTCACTTCGAGGGACACGTGGGTGATGAAGGGCATCCTTGCGTGTGTGCGTGCGCCCTGCCTTTGACGTGTGTTATAACCTCTCTGACGTGTGGGGGTGTAGCGTACGTCACAAGAAAGGCACAAGAGTGATCTATGATGCTGTGAGTGCGTCGGCGATTATGGAGGAAAAAAAAAATGGAACTTCGCTTCACATTAATGATTTTTGTTTGCTGTCGAATTGGTCTAAATTTAGGTGAATGTGTAGACTTGAAGGTTTCTTTGGAGCTTGATTAGGATAGACTACAGCCATTTGCCTGTCAGGGAGAGGGGAAAACCAACAGCAGTATAGACCAATTAGTCGTTTTCTGATCGTCTAATGCTTTTGATCTTTTTAATCACAGAAACTGCGTGCAAATGGTTTCTATTTTAAGGATTTTTTATTGTGTATAATTTTGAAATAGGATACTGTGGTGGTAAACAGTAAGGTTCTATTATGACAATTTATGGCTACTGTAATCACTCATCAAGTACGTTCTTCTGGCATAGAGAACAATTTGCAGAAGATTTCCCAGCTTTTAACAGTATATATATATATATATATATATATATATATATATATATATATATATATATATATATATATATATATATATATATATATATATATATATATATATAAAAGTATATGTATATATATATGTATAACATTAAATAAATAGTTATCAATTGCGTTTTGGCTCTTCAAAGCACAACCTTCAACTAAAACTGCGCATAAAAACCACTGAAATATCAAGAAACGTTATTTTTCCCCTCTCAAAACTCGCAAATCTCGCGACTGCGTGTGGCACCGTAAGTGTGGCGACAAAAACACATTAGGTAAAATAAATAGCAAGAGACTGAATGAGCAATGAACGAAAGGATGAAAAAAATCCAAAATAAACAAACACTTAAAATTGTCTCCCCGATGTTGAAATGTTGAATTATTTGTATCTCACGAACCAAGAGAGGATTTTCTCTTGCTAATTGCACGCCCAGATTTACGTTGGCACAGCCACGTCATTAGGGAAGCAAAACAACATTTCTTCACTCGCCTCTCGCTTTTTCGAGACAACTGCATCTCTCTCTCTCTCTCTCTCTCTCTCTCTCTCTCTCTCTCTCTCTCTCTCTCTCTCATATATATATCTACACGCGTTTACACACTTAGGCATAACACTGCATGATGATATACCTAGGTGAATACATGCATACATTCAGTTACAAATACGCACACATGCATATATACATACACACACATATATATATATATATATATACATATGCATATATATATATACATATACATATGCATATTTATATATATATATGTATATATATATATATATATATATATATATATATATATATATATATATATATATATATATATATATATATTGTATATTCTTATAGCGCCTATTGTCTATGGACTTTAAATTTTAGCTCTAGAACATTTACATAACGTTCTTAAATAATAATAATAATAATAATAATAATAATAATTGTTATTATTATTGTTATTATTATTATCATTTTCAAAACTCACGGGCTTAATAGAATGTGTATATATTTGTCTTACATTACCAATATAAATATTCTTCTACATTTTTCGGGTACCATTGCGTAAATAACAGTTTTCAGTACCGAATAAGAGTAATTATGTATCCACCAGCTTATCTATCTATATCCCTATATCTACACACACATACACACATATATATATATATTATATACATATATAAATATATATATACATGTAAAGAGAGAGAGAGAGAGAAATTTTTTTTAGATAATAGATACTTTTTCTACCCATGTGAGCTCATCATACAGAGATTTAACTGCCCTGAAACCTAACGTAAAATATAGACGTTAAAATATGTAAAGATTCGATTGTAAAGCCACTGGATGGGTATATAAAAAAAAAAAGTAGGTGAGTCTGCTCTGTTCTGGTCGCTCCTTCTGTTCTCCAATGTCTCTTTCCTCTCGTTGCTACTATATTAATCTCTCTCTCTCTCTCTCTCTCTCTCTCTCTCTCTCTCTCTCTCTCAGCAAGGTAGGTGGGTCTCTTCTATTCATTTTAAGTCATGAGTACTCAACAAAAACTTTTTGACCAAGGAAATATTTATGAGGGTTTAAAACTGACCTGGTAATAAGTGCAAATTGTACGAGTAAACTTTGAGTGAAATAGTCGTCGGTTAACCAGAAATCTTCTTCGAGGAAAAAAATCTGCGAGAAAGGAAAGTAATCATCTCGTAAAATTATTCTCAGTAAGATTGTAAATGTATTCATTTACGTTAGTTTTTTCCTCGAATTGAAAATTCTATAGAAAAGAAGTTTTTTTCCTCGAATTGAAAATTCTATAGAAAAGAAATTATCCTAAATTTTTACAGTAAAACTTTCATTATACCCAACTGCGTGAAGACTGCTGATAAGAAATATGTAGCTGTAATTACAGCTAAATCATCAATATATCCTGTTGTATTAAGACCACTGGAAGACTTCCGATTTTGATGCAAATTATTTACAGCAAAACTAGCAATACTGTTAGATAGTTAAGACCATTAAAATATGAAATTGTTGTAAATTATTGGCAGCAAAATTGCCATCGCATTCAGTTTCGCTAAGCTCATTAAATCGATTCGAAATTTTGGAAAATATTGACAGAAACACTGCTCATCCATTTATTACTTTGAAATCATTTAAATGAATTTAAATGAATAGAAATAGTTGTAACTTATTTGCAAAAAAATTGTCAATACAACTATTGTTTCAAGGCCATCAGTGCCCAGAATTCTTGTCAGTATGTTGCAGCGTAATTTTAATGGAAACGATAAAAAATGATCTTTGCAGAATAAAAAAAAATTAAAGCCTTTTTTTATAGCGTTAATTATTAACGAGAAATAAAATATAAATTTTTACTTATTTACAAACATATTTTTTATTGTACCCAAACGCGTTCAGATCTCTAACACGAAAAGAAATGGTAGCAAACAGAACAAAAATTCCTCTCCCAGAATTTGAGAAATTCCCTCTGTTGTGATAGTAGTCCTGACGTCGTCTATAAATTGGTAGAAGAGACTTTCCTCAGTGTGAACGAACGGGTTCTAGCGAGGAGCCGACGGGAATGAAGCCCGAACAGTCAGTCAGTCGGCAAAACCTTCCCGACCTCCCCGTCACTGTCGCTGAGGAAGAAGAAGAAAAAGAAGAAGAAGAAGCAGAAAAACATCCAGGTTAATTTTCTACCCGATATCTTCCTTTAAATCTTCTCTCCAGAGTTCCTTCTCTGTGTCTGCGCGTCCGTCTTTCCTGAATTTATATTCCGACTGTTGCCTTGGCGCTTGTGTGTCTTATTTGAATATACACTGAATGGAAATAATTTTCTCTTAGCTCCTTTCAAAACAAAGTTCCACGGTCATTCATCAGATCTGTCAGAGAGGTGAGGAAACACAGAGTAGAAAATATTTATTGTCTGTGATAATTCGCTAAAGACCTTTACGAAAGAAAGACCTGTTTTGAATTTTTTTTTTTTATCACCGCCGATTCCGCGCATAACATCCCCGAAGGCGCAGAGATAGGAAGAACCTACAGGTATGCATCGTCTGTTAGATATAATATTCTATTATCCACACGTAGGTTTAAGGGAAGCCATGATTTACTATACAGTTTCTTCACTGACGTTGCCACAATGACCTGAGTCCTTCAGTGCAGCGCACACCGCAGGACCGGCCAAAAAAAATCTGCAAAAAACACCTCCCCGTCCTCAAGGCTGGGCGAATATGGCAGGTACACAGAGGCGACGCAAGGAGGATTCTGCCGTGGCAGAAACGGTATACATGACGTCCGTTTTATTTTCCGTGTGTTCTTGTTGACGACTGATGACGGCTGTGGATTTCTTACTTTTTTTCTCTCTCTCTCTCTTTTTTGCTACATTTTTTTGGTCGCCTCATTTTTTGTAGTATCACATTTCGCTTTCTGTTTATCGATTGTTTTTAGAGGAGAGGTTTTTGTGACGAATCTTCGCATAATGAATTGCCTACGGGAATGTAATCTATTTAGGCGGTTTTCAATTTTACCGCAGAGAAACACGACACGAAAAGGAAACGGTTTAGTAAATAAAGGTAAATACAGGAGTATTTCAGAATAATATATTTTTTCATAGTTAAATATAAGTGTACATATTTAATTGTAGACTGAAATATTCTCTTATAAGTAAATTTCCCGAAAAAAGAAAATTATAGTACAGCATCATAACATCCCAGTAACTTGCAAACAAATACAGTTAACCATAAGGGAACAAACATACGAACTGACGCTTCGCCGATCGCATGTCCACAAACGAGTTACCGATCTGTAGCCTACGTAAGTCACTCCAACTCAACACATTTTTATCTTCTGACTTCTATCGTTCATTAATTAAATATAAGAACCGATTTAATGCCAAAGAACATAGGAATCCCGTATTTTTACAACATCCGCTCCTTGCATGAGGTCCTCCGACCTCACACGCTGGTGACGAGCGAAAAAGAAACCGTGATACTTGGAGAGGAACTATTCATTAAAACGATTTTATGGCTCGAAGATACACATCGGATGGAAATATAAGAGTGAGTGATCCAAATACTTTACCACCCTCGGACAAAGGGAGAATTTACTGAACACGCACACGGCTTGTCTCTCTCTCTCTCTCTCTCTCTCTCTCTCTCTCTCTCTCTCTCTCTCTCTCTCTCTCTCCAGACTGTTTTCTTTTCTATTTAATATATTCATAAAGAAGGGTAAAATTTCCTTCGATCGTAAAGACAGCTCAGTTTCGGTGATGAAATACTTGATGATGTCGGTCGATTGGATAAGTTATATTATTTATATTAGTTTTAACAAAACACCTTTTTTCGCATAAAGAAACTATATATCTATTTTTCTTTTTTTACATAAAGAAATTATATATCTAATTTTGATATAAGATAAAATATAGTTAGTAGGTGTTTAAAGAAGACTGATAAACAACCAGCTGTTCAGTCGCCAAAACATGATATGAAATGTATTTTCACGTCAATTTAATTAACATCAGCATGATTTATTTACACTACATTGTTTAATTATCGAAAAATAGCCACTTATCTTACAAATTTAACATATCGTCTTTGCCTGTAAATTCATCACAGAAAACAAAATTGTCGCACGTATGAAGTCAATAGCAAAATTTTTAAAATGAGCAAAATTGAAAGTAAAAAGACAAAATTCAAACGTTGCCTTCAATTAAGTGAAAGCACTGTATTGTAATACACTTTGAAAGGTCTCGGCTAATAAAAGTAAATGACCATAGGACACTGCTTTCCTTTCAAACACTGTAATAATAAGGTTTCGTTTTAAGATACTTGGAATAATCCTCAGGGTAGTAAACCAACACGCATTCCGAAATAAAGACAGACAGGACCAGGAATATAAAAATACTGGATTCCCAAAGGGAATCAATTTAAAGAGAAAGTTTTTTTTTTTGTCATTTTCAAGGTTGAGGACAACTGAGTAATTATGTAAAAAGAAACCTAAGAGCTTGTACAGTATGAGATTATAGTATGCTAAAGGAATATATGAAAAAAATTAGAGTAAAAAATCATTTCTCTTATTTTTTTTTTTATTTTACTCGGCTGGATTTTAGATACTATTATTGACCAACTAAAATTTCATGTCCTCAAGCACCCACACAAAAGAGAGAGAGAGAGAGAGAGAGAGAGAGAGAGAGAGAGAGAGAGAGAGAGAGGGAATGATATTTCACTGCTGTTTTGTTTTTATTTAGGCAAGAAGATGACCCACCCGGCCTTTTCATCAAGATAGAAGGAGGGACAGATTCCTACAGATAACAATAATTTACAATGGGTCCCGATGCCTTTGATATATTTCGTATCTCCTGACGAAGATAACAGTCCACTTCACAAGGCTTCGTACGCTTTAACAGATCTGTCGCGCGACACCATAAATCTGTAGAGTAAATCTCCTATACCTTATAAAGTACATTGTATACTGTGGGATTTCGGAGTCTAGTAGAAAAAGTATCTATGAGTATAAAAAAACAGGTTAGTTAAGAAGTCATGGCGGAAATTACAGTTTATAAAAAAATATTGTGATAAAACAGAATCTGTTTATTTTGAGATCGATAACCTGATTTAAAGTTAAGTTTCTGGGGACTTTTGTGTGTGAAACTTCCGTTGCCAGTGATTCAGCTTGACAGTTATAATGAAAATCATAAATTGTGATAATCATTAAAATTATAGAAAATAAATTCCTTAAAAGTGCCACAAATCACTTAAAGAAATTTCAAGTATTTTATCCCATAGAGACCACTGTCGTGAAGAGCCCCTCTCTCTCTCTCTCTCTCTCTCTCTCTCTCTCTCTCTCTCTCTCTCTCTCTCTCTCTCTCTCATATAGAAAGCACGTCGATCTGTCACTTACTTATTAAGGCCTAATCATTCAAAACAGCTGATTAAAATGTTTCTACCAGCGTATTAACACAGCTACTATCACATACCGCCTTATCATCTTTGCAAGATTTCCTGTGAGGTGCCCGTTTTTGTGTCAACCTTTGGAAAATACCATTCACTGTGTATTACTTTTATGGTCATTTATTTTGTCCATGTAAAAAGATACTCCAGCGTTCACGTATAAGCTGATTTTAGTGAAAATTTTTACTGAACACACACTGGTGAAGAATTAGGTGTTAAAATAAAATAAATCCACTTTCCTCTCTTGGTCTTAGTGCTCTTTCATTTGCTAAATATTTGTAAATTTTTTGAGACTTTAAAATACCAGATGTTAGTTTTTTCGCTGTGTAAAGTAAAGAAAAAAATCACGAAAAAGTATTATTTTCACATTGTAATTTTAATCGTTTCCTCCATTCGTCAACAGTGCGAGTTCGATAGGTTTAAAAAGGAAAGCATTAGGGTAAATATCTATATAATATTTTTTGTGTAGTTTTTCCTCACAATTTTGCCTGAAAATGTTTATGTCGTTCGTCCCAGGATAAACACAGAGAAAGACTTATCAAAGTCTAAGCAAACATAGTGTAGATGCACGGTAGCCGGATTACTATTATTATTCTTATTTTCACATTACATGTCTCTTAAACATACGCTGGCCACTGAAAGGTTTGGTGCGGTACGTACTAGAAAAAACGCCAGTCATTCTAATTATAAGAAAAAAAAATAGCTATCTTCTCACCTGCTCTTATTAAATATTCACCTGTCTCAATATCCGATGTACAAACATCATAAAAGTAGTTATTATGAAGCGGGAGGGATCGTATCTGCATATGCCAGAGCATAAATAGAAGGAATACACTTCATATATGCGCGTCGTTATGATGGCAAGAGGGCATTCGTATCTGAATACACCAAAGAATAACGAGGAAATATTAATCTGCGGCAAACATTTGGTGATGAAAAAACTGATGACTGAGATCCTTGGCAATTAGAGGCGATCTTCCTCGAGATCCGTAATTAGCTGACGGTGCCCATTTTCGGCATCTATAACTCTCCAGCGCGCGCGGAAAGCGTCACCATCGAAATCTGGGCGATTAACGGGAAAATTAATTCTTTCATCAACATAAACACACGATATCGATGTTGATAATTACAGGGCCGGATATCGCCTGTCATTTACAGGATTAATTAATGAAAGGTTCAACGTATATCATTAACAGGGCGTTGGGTGTCAAAGTCCGTGAGGTTTAGTGTTCGACACCGCTGGCAACATTGGCGGGAGAACGATAAACAAAAACTGTTTTTATGAGTTTTCTTTGTATTTGGGGCGGGGGTCGTACATTTTCCGGGGAAATAAATTCAACGTTGATTACTGTACTGATGGACTTAATTTTGATGGTAAATAGCAGAGGAGGGTGAAAACTTTTCCATCTCCTATAATTTCATTTTAATACCATTCGTAACTTCCTTTATTTTTCAAGGAGTAAACATCATTCATGTCATTAAAAGTCATCTCTCTCTCTCTCTCTCTCTCTGTTTTTTTGTGAAGAGATAAGTCTTCACAAATACGACGATGAAATAATTCCATTGGTATTTCCTGACATCAGATGTGGATGTGGAAAGCAGATTTTGAATTTCACTGAACAACCATTATTTGACGATAAAATGCGGATGTATCTAATACTGAATTACAATAATACATAAAAAAAAGATGTAAAGCAGAATTGAAAATGACAGTTGGCGCGTGTGATTATTTGTATACATACATACATACATACATACATACATACATACATACATTATACATTACACGTACATGAACTATATATTCACAAATATTACGCCAAAAATATCGTTTAATATCCAATTCAGCATACCTTGGAAACAAGGAGAATTATATTAATTTATATAATTATATATAAGTAAGTGTACGAGAAAAAAATACGCAAGGGTGATTCATTTCATATTAACTGATCTCATGTAATCGTCGGTGTTAAGTGAAACAGTAAATGTCTTTATAAGAGGTAAAGTCTCTTGAGACAGCAGCCAAACATGAGTCTTTCGGATATTTTTGTATTTCACTACAGCAGCCTAATGCAGTAGTAAAGGTATTCCGGACAATCTTGCCTCTTACTTCAGCAGCCTAATTTTATGAGTCTTTCGGGCAATTTTCTCTCTTAATACAGCATCTAAATTATGGGCCTTTCAGGGAAATCTTGTCCGAAATTAACAATATATTTTCTATTTGGAGTAAGCTGGTCTTATGCCAGCACGGTCTCCTGCTTCTAATTAGTAGCCACTAATAGTGCAGCCTAAGATTTACTTTTATTGCCCCGGGAAGTAGAGTTGGCTAGAGGTGAACATATCTTTGGTCTTTCTGTTAGTGCTTAAAGGCACAATTTTCAGAGAGACCTGGAACAGTAAAAGTGAAATTTTCAAAACAAAATGGAACTCGTTCTTTGGCAAGTGCCAGCCATTTCCAAATATCAGGCCATTCCAACTGGCTCATCCCGTAAAATTTTTGACTGTTTATGCTTAAAAATGATTGCTTCAACAACTCCGGTGAGATCAGTTTTCAAGTAAACACATTTTCCACGTACGAAGGTTGGTAAAAACCAAAGATGGCGACCTGTCAGCCATTTTGTGCATGGTAAACCTGCACACAATTTGTCCCCTTACGAAGGGAAAGGGGGGCGGGAGGAGGTTAGCTCTAGAACGTGCTACTCCTTCAGGCGATATGATTTGAATGAGGTTGCCAGCTTCATGCCTCTCTAAATACTGGTTACGCCCCATCACAGTTGACTACTTTGGTCAATAAAGACAATATGGGATTTAATGGGACATGCTTCAATGCGTTCAGCCTCGTCCGGGAACCATACTTGGCCCTCTTGTTTATGAGGACGCATTTATGCATGCTTGACCACGAGGTCTCGTGTGTATGTATGTGTGTATGTATATATGTATACATATATATACATTATATATATATATTATATATATATATATATATATATATATATATATATATATATATATACATACATACATACATACATACATACATACATACATACATACATACACACACATATATATATATATAATATATATGAATGAGTATTCATGTGTGTTGTTAATGTTTGAGTGTGTATGCTTGAGTAAACTTGCACACAAGCACAGGCTTTTCCGTCTAACAAAGCATATGCAGCAAATGGTTCTATTCATTCAATCCCGCGCATAAAGATTGGTCAAACTGCTTTTATCTACAAACGTACAAAGATAAAAAAAAAAAATCATCATTCGGGACCGATGTGCAGTCATGCGACAAGTAGTTGACGCAGACAGACGTCAGGCCAATGTTAACACATCTCATTATCTTTTATCGACTCTCTCCGATAAGGACAGTTCACCTGCCATACAATGCATTGATAAGCTATGTCTTGATGACCACTACACAGTATTTTCGGGAAAGTTAAGTGTTCGGTTTGCGCGCGCGCGTCTCTCTTTGCCTTCGCCTCTAAGGATAATTGACTGTGGTGGGTCGCAGCCAGAGATTAAGAATGGATAAGAATAGAAAACTCATCTGGAAATAGTTGCCAAACGCCAGGAGAAAAACTCTTCTGAAGTCACTGTCTACATAGGAAAAGATTATCAGCTTGAAAAAAAGTACGCACACACGTTCATTTTACAGTACTTACAAAACTTCAGCAACTAATGTAGTACCTTGAGTTATAATTAATTCTCGTGTAATGTAACAATACCTGATAACCATCACCACCACGCCTTCATGTATAGTATCCTTTTCCATAAACTGTTTGTGTTTGGACATCCACGCTGTGACCGTCCTATATTTTCCCCCATTTACTATTAACGGATGTGCATTTATGTCATCACCTTTTCAATGTTTTATATATATGGCCTTTCACTCATCGCCAACACAATACAAAATTCCAATAGTGTAGAAGGACTACGCATTTCCATTCCGGTTTCGACATTCAAAATTATTTTTTGGATACAGGAAGTTCTCGTCTTTCGTGTAGACTATATTCCGGGTTTCAGTGGTAGCAAACGCGTCCAGTACATACCACTCAACCACTTACAAATACAGGGGACAGCGACTTTTGAGGCTCCATTCTCTGCCTACGCCTGTGCAAGAAATTCTATTATTTTCTCGTTGTGCTCTCTTCCTATTTCGCCACATTCATATAATACTCTTACTCTTCCTATTTCGTCACATTCATATAATACTCTTACTCTTCCTATCTCGCCACATTCATATAATACTCTTACTCTTCCTATCTCGCCACATTCATATAATACTCTTACTATCTTTCAACATACACAAACATATACACTTTATAATATATGTGTGTGTGTGTGTATGTGTATGCAGTCATATTCAGACATATATAAGGAAACTCCACAATAAAAATAACTGTCTAAAAAGCTCACTTTTTGAAATATGTTTTTCTAGATAATTAATATTTTTTAACATTTAATAAAATACAAAGATCTTTCTTCGTCTCACTATTACTTCTGAATGGCTCACGACAATGAGCGTGCACACGATAATTGAATTTGATCAATAATAAACAACACAGAATTTATAACACCAGAATGCTAGGACAGCTAAAAGCAATAAATAAGCGTTCTGAAGATGATAAATCATCTATTCATCAAATGTAAGTCTGCCGTTAAAACATTATTGGCACGTGTTAGCTTTACGTGTCTGAGGCACGTGTCCGCTTTGTGTCCGGTTCTTTGAAGCGAAGATTTAAACGGCATTTCGGAACGTAAATAACTCTCGTACAAAAACGGCTCGAATACTTGCGAGTACAGTTCTCGCCTGAAAATACGAGAGACTCGTGCAATTCCGACGTGGACATCGTCGCTTTCGGGAGCTACACAAAAGGAGCGCATTTTCCAGCTGTTAGATATCCATTGAATGGTGGTGATGTATTTTCATAATAAAAACAGGTAAACTAACAATGCTTGAATCACGTTCACTCACAGATAGAAATCTGTTTACCTCTTGTTGGGTTTTGGTGATAACGCGTCGAGAGCACCGGGGTTTGACTGATGGATTATTTTTGTAGACTGGCGGTCAGATGGATGGAGATAAGAGAGATTTTCTAATTGCGAAATTTAATATCTTAACGGACAATGAACAAATCTAGGATAATAGCTGCGACATAAAGAATGATGACAGCTTTGTTAAGAGAAATAATAACATTAACAGCAATAATAATTGTTAATTTAACATTTTACTGAAATAAAGATCAAACTATCGGCACCTCCTAAGTCTTTCACTTCTGGTTAAAGATCTCTATCTATCAACTGTGACAGATTTTGTGCTTCACTATTAATAAAGGATCTCTGTCTGCCTACTGAAAAGTTTATCTGCTCTGTAACCTCTAATAAGATTAGAAAATTGAAGGTCTTTCTCTCGAGAAATGCTATTCCTTGAGGAACTAGGGCCAAAGGAAACCCCAAAACAAAATCCAGTATCGATTAAAGACACCACGAGACGTCTCCTCGGGTGTATGTGTTTGTGTGTGAGTGAGTGTGTGTGTGTGTGTGTGTGTGTGTGTATGTGCCCCAGGTCATTGGGGAAGAACTTCGCTTCATTTCATGGTTTGTGCTTAAGGGGGAGGCTTTGTCTTACGTCATAACGACTGGGTTTTTCATTCTCATTTCATTTCGCTAATCAGCTATCGCAGAGACCCGGTCCCTATTCAAAGGACGGTCAGACAAGTTTCATTTTCTTAAGATAGCGGAGAGATATTCTCATTTCATAAGTTAGTAAAAGTAAAGGAGGAGAGAGAGAGAGAGAGAGAGAGAGAGAGAGAGAGAGAGAGAGAGAGAGAGAGAGAGAGAGAAGCCCACCAGATGTCCAGGAAAATAAATGCAGATATCAGACGACCAACAAAAAAAATAATTTAGTCTAATCCACAAAACACCCTCGGAATCCAATTAGGAGTTCCAATTGGCCCTCCCTATATATGAACCAGCCGCCCATGTAATTTTCCCATCTCCTGGATGTGTTTTTCAGTAATTTGAGCGAATCTCCAATGTCATCGTCAGAGATTTCAATTTCCACGGGGAATTAAACTTCAGGAGAGAAGTCGCTCAAAGCAAACAATATGGCTTAACCAGGTCTCTGCGAAATTACAGGGAAGGCAGAAATACAGACGATATAACAAACCTGACCATATGCGACTCTAGACTTCATAATATGTTTTTATTACTACCATTTTGCATCTGACTGACTTCCCCAACAGTCATTCGGAAATGGTAGGAATGAGATTGTATATGCACTTTATCAAGCACATAGCTCTGAATAGCCTCAGTCGGTGAAAGGCGTGTCATTATTTGCATTGTCTTCGAAATTATAATTGAAACGTTTCCTTTTGTGGTATATCGTTATGATTATGAAACACGGGCCGTTTTTTTAGTAACTAACTAGCTAGCGGAGAGTAAGGTTAAAAAAAAAAAAAAATTGTTTTCGACGTGTCTGAAGCACCGACAAACTTTAACCGCTAGTAGTCATGGCAATTTGATATAGGTAACTGTTAGAAGCCGGTCACCAGTAAGATTCATATAATTCACTTCACATACAAAAAATATTTATTTTTTTATTTTAATCTAGAAAACTTTTTACTAGTTTAAAGGATGTCTGGCTTCTCATACTACTATGAGCATTGAGCAAAGAACAGAAACTTGAGGGGTTTTCTTGTCCAAATATACAGAAAGTCATTAGATCAACGCGCTTATTAAGGTACAAATTTCGATGTGTTAAATGAAAGACTGCGCCTTCGTTTTCAAGGTTGAATTTGCTATTTTTTCCCACTTACAAAAAAATCTTACTCGCTATTTACGTGGTGCTATGTCTGAAAGCACACTTTTAAACTATCTAAACTGTCCTCTTGACGTAACTTCATTCTTAGCACATATATTGAGATATTAAGCTTATTTACATGACCATATACACAAAAATGTAAAACTCTGTCTGTCTGCAAGCATTTATGTTCTACTATAAGTTCAACAGTGCATAGTCATGCATATCCATTAGGAACATTAAAATAAAGTTCACTATGTCCGCAATAACAACATAACTGAAACGCTTGTATTGCCAATGAAGCAGATTTGGAATTCCTATTTGTCGTGCAACGATGACCCATTCATCGCCCCAGATAAATACAGGCGACGTCATTAGCCAAGTGCCAATCCTCCGACCATTAAAAAATATGCGAACGTGAAATCTAAAATGACTTCTCACGAGGAGACATTGTAATTGCAACCTGTATTCGCAATTGTCCGACAATTTTACCAAGTCAAAATGATAATGTGGATCATAATAAGGGGTCCTGCGTTCACTAGACCTTGTTCAAATGACTCCGGCGTGACCAGTTGCCCCTGAGTATTTCGCGGCTCTGTTCGGGAGGCTTGCGTTTTTGTCTCTCTTGCTTTCAGCGACTGTTCGCCTAGTTTTAATGGCCTTTCTAGCCAGTTCGGCAGTCGCTAAAGGTTTTTGCTAACATTAATTAATGCCGATGCTGGTCTGTTGCGAGAAATAACAATCCAGAAGCAGAAAGAAAGATGCGTCTGAGTTCATCCTCTGTGAGATGTTGGAAGGATCCGACACTGCTTCGAGCAGTTTCGAACGACAGTTCAGAACACTGACGTCACTCGCTGTCACGAACACCATACGTCCCACGCCATCAAAGATGTTATGACACAAACTCATTTGCAAATAAGTTCCAGGATATTGTGCTCCGTCTGACCTGTTCAGAGCCACCACACTCGCTATGTGCGTTCTCAGTTGTTCTTGTAATTTTGTTTCGAGTTACTTTTGCCTGTTTTCAATATATAAGTTACATGTGACTTAATTGAACAAAACCTAATTATATGAATATATTTTTCACTAAACGCTGTTTTTTCCTTCGAGGTAGTGGGTCCAGGGAATGTTATTGTTACAATTCTTAGTACTTTTTTTTTATTTTTGTTTTAATAAGCACTTGCTATCCAATGCCATCTCTTCCCAAGCTGCGACCCACCACAGCTGACTAATCAACGGGTTTATAATTAACTTTTTTAGGCCAACATGAAAGCCATGGACTTTTATATATATATATATATATATATATATATATATATATATATATATATATATATATATATATATATATATATATAATGTGTGCGTGTGTGTAAATTGTTCTGAAATATACATCTGTATATACTGCATAAATCTGTGTAATATATAAATAAATAAAAAATATAAATAAATAATATAAAAATATATATATAATATATATATATATATATATACATTTATGCAGTATATACGAATAAATACTTCTGACCAAGAGAAAAATATTCAGGTCATCGCCCTAGCACATCCACAATAATAGAGAAGCCACTTGTGGACTGTACCAAAATTAACTAGAAGTAACACGGCGGTGACTTGTAATTCAATATAATTATGTGTATTCATTCTACTTTCGTCTTGTTTTGACAGTACTCATTTATTCGGGTTACGTTTTCCTGGAAATAAATATTGATATTTGTACTACTGTTGCCACTATTAATATCACTTTATAAAAATATTACTGTTATTGTTATTATAACGTGCTATCCTTAACAGCAGTCAAAGTATTTATGCAAAAAGCAACCTCACTAGAAAGTGAAAGTGAGAGGTAGAAAGCGTCGAAGGTAAATAGTAAAACCTTACGTGTAAATAACAAACGGGGAGAGGGATGAGGGAAAAGCGTAATGTATGGTAATTACTAATTGCCATTCAACGGGAATAATTAGTGCTAACCTAAATGACAGACGATAAGAGATAGGACGAAGATTACAGGCTACCACTAATGCCGATTCTCTCGCGTGTAAATACATGGTGGCTTCGCCGGCCACTCTTACCTTTCACATCATGGAGACAATTCTATTCGTTTATGGAAAATACATCAACGTATGCTAACCATACGTGGTTTGGAAACTTACTCGTCTGACGCTTATAGTGGACAAACATACGCAGGAAAAAGCACTTACAGTGCCTCTTAATGAAGCCTAATACGAATAATGTAAATATATGTGTATATATATACACATCATATATACACGAGTTTGCAACAAGGAGAAGAAAAAAATAAAAATATTATATATATATATATATATATATATATATATATATATATATATATATATATATATTTGTTTGCAACAGGGAGAAGAAAATAAAAAATTTATATACATATATATATATATATATATATATATATATATATATATATATATATATATATATATATATATATATATATTATATATATATATATATATACTGTATATGTGCCAGGTTCATACAAGGGGAGAAAATGAAAACCTAGGTACCGAGTACTTTCGTGTAATTGTTACACACTTCAAGGTGCGCAGTGTACCCTGAAAATATGTTACAATTACATGAAAATACTCAGGACTTAAGTTTTTCATTTTCTCCTCGTTGTGGCGAGCCTGCAAATCTGATATCACGTGAAGGTTTCGTGATACCTCTGCACAACACACACATTACACACACACACACACACACACACACACACATATATATATATATATATACTGTATATAATTATATATATATATACTGTATATATATTATATATATACGTATTTATATACACATGTTTTTGTATATATATATATATATATATATATATATATATATATATATATATATATATATATATAAATATGTATATGCACACATATACTGTATGTACTTGTATTTATAAGTTATATGTATATATATAATGTATGTGTATATATAACTGCAAATCTGATATCACGTGAACATTTTGTTATTCTATATATGTGTGTGTGTGTGTACGCACACACAAGATGTACGCTCAAAAAGCTTATTGAATATCTTAAAAACAAAGCACTCGCCACTTTTATCGTTTCTGAGCCATTATCCATCACTCCAACGCTGCTGAATTAGTGGTTTAGAACCTGGTCGAAAATTTTAAGTGAAACATTAGGCAGCCATTAAAAAGCTCTTGGAGATAATTTTATATGAAGTTTTTGAGATAAGAAAATACAAAAACAAATTATGCATACTTAATATTAGGCTTCTTGTAATTATAATGATTATTCAATCAGCAAGGACGAGAAATTTAATTGTTATATTGGGTATAGCTAAAGAAAATAGCAATCAATAATCACAAGCATTTTAAAATGTGGGAAGGTTTCAAGTAAGGATTTTGCATTGTAAGAAGTTTGACTATATGGTAAGAAATGTTATCGGTCTTTTCAATGAGTTCTTTCACATACAAGTTGAATTAATCTAATACTTGTAACTTGTGTTATTATTACCTTCTATTCTTTTCCGAAGGACAATATAATTGTAACATATACTATATAATATGTATATATATATATATATATATATATATATATATATATATATATATATATATATATATATATATATATATATATATATATATATATATATATATATATATATATATATATATATATATATATATATATATATATATATATATATATATATATATGTATATATATATATTATATATACAGATATATAAACTATATATATATATATATATATATATATATATATATATATATATATATATGTATATATATATATATATATATATATATATATATATATATATATATATATATATATATATATATATATATATTATATACACAGCGTCTTGTGTCCCCTTCCTGCCCTCCGCGTTGCGTTACCTCTCCCCCCCTCCCCACGCATCCCTTCCATGAAGAGCTGCAGTAGCCACAGCAGTGACCGGTGTGGTGCTCAGCCCAGCCTCAAGATCAGCCAGCACACCAGGCGCTGTTGTCACTGGGGCGTGCGTGTGTCTTTTGCAAATTTCGTGTCAGGCCGCGACAGAGGAGTATCATTTCTACGCACACATTTACTCCTGGCCATCGCCTCTATGTCAGGGACACTTACGGACCCCTCGTTTAACGTGAAGGACGAACGCTGTTTCTTGGCCAGTGTCAAAATCTGCGAGTCCCATTGCAGAAAGACGTTTCACACCCGATACAGAGAACTCCGTCCATGAATCCGATGTATTGGGCTGTAAATTAACCACAAGACGTTCGCGGATGTCTAGAGTGGTATTCTAAAACGTAAAGAGAGGAGTAGGCGCGACGTTGATCTGGAAATTTACAAATAACGATGCTGGATGTATCGAGGTGAACGGCCATCAGACCTCGGATTGCCAGTTGAGAAGTCGGACTCCAAAATGATTAATCACGTCGCCAATTTACTGATTCATCTGCAACAATCGACGATTAAATGCGGAGGGGCTGCATATGCCTCGGGGCCATTGCTGTACCCATCTACGCCTTGGCCCACCACCACTTGATCTAATCGTCACAAAAGAAATCAATCCAACGAGCGACGGCTACTGAATGATGCGGTCCAAGCGCAAAGACAGATGGTCGAAACAAAAACAAAAGGTACGCAAGTTGGCGAGAAATGGTGTGTGACGTCGGCGGGGCTGTGAGGTTCTGAAAGGTAGTTAGCTGTCTGGCGGGTAATTTGGGTAATGTTAGCGGAGATTATGGGGTCTGGTATATGTTACGCCCAACCTTATAACCTGCCCCGCCACCCCGCCACACACACACACACGTACGTACATACATACAAACTTGCTCACTCACACAACGCACTCACTCTTCCTTCCAATGCACTAACCTAATCATTCACACATTTTTTTAACATTTTTATCAATATCAAATTTGTGATGTAGAAGCACCCTTGCGCTATACACCCTGTCACTCAGGTTTGCAATCTCGTGATATGCCACATGCAATTTAACTATTTGGTATTGCCTGGGAATAGATATTGCCTGTAGATGGAGGGTTACTCCCGTCAAAAAGATGCAGAGAGAGAGAGAGAGAGAGAGAGAGAGAGAGAGAGAGAGAGAGAGAGAGAGAGAGAGCGCTTGTGAAATAAATGACATGTTGGAGTCTAGAATACAAAAGTATTTCCAATAAAAGTATTGTTATATGAAGGTGCCTGGTTCACAAGACTGTCCAAATGTAGTCTTAAGAAATCCATATAAGGTTTGAAAATAATTCAAAACAATTATCATAGAATATGGCTGAAACACTTAAGAAAATTTTTTATCGGTTAAGTCATTTTATCCTTGAAATATTTATGCCTGGGAAAAACCACTTTTCAAAGATCATCTGCAATTGCTGTTATCTTCTTGTCATTGGCTATTATTATCAGTTACGATGGTTACCCAAGATCTGCGACCAATATAAAACGATTCATAAAGATCTCGCTAAATGTTATTATTACACTTTTCTTTTGTTACATTTAGATTCCCGTGAATGATGCACCCTACAGACAAAAATGTGCAGTTTCCCGACCCATCCTGATGGCTGCGTTTTCCCAGAATGTTATGCTCACGTACGGAATGTGTAAAACAGCTCTTTGTCTTTTGTACACACACACTCAATCAGGTTCCTTCTCCTTTCAATTTATCTTTCTTCCAACAAGGCCAGAAGCTTTGATTCCTCTGTCCGCTGAGAATGCAATCACAGAGTCTCACGGAACTTTATCTAATTTTTCTTACCATCTGGAGTCAATATTTCTGCTGACTAGTTTCTTGTTCTTTGTTTGTAGTGCCTTTGTTGGAGAAAATGCATGCTGTATCTGGTGCGGTCAGAGCAAAGTTAGTTTGACTGGCTCCGAATTGATTCATTCATTTCAGAATGTTAATTTTCATTTAGTAAGTCTGTCAATGAAAGTTATTACTAAACATTATTTAGTATATAAAAGATTTTTACCATTCTAAGTGCAACGTGCATTGACATAACGTAAGTATTTCAAGCGAGCCATTGTGTTCTATATTCCGATTTTCAGTTTAAAGTAAAACAAATACTGTGATTCCAAATATTCAAACCCTTGACTTCCATGGTCACCTGTCTTCAGCGCACCTTCATGTGTTCTCGAACGTCTCTCGCTCTCTCTTTCTCTTTCTCTCCTCCTCTCCCACGTACTCGTATTAAATTTACAAACGGGGAAAATCGAAGTGTTATGAGTGCTCAGCCCTCGGGAGAGAACTGTAACTGCAAAAGGACTGTTATTGTAAAGTACTGTTGCGGCCTCTTCCAGGAATCTGTAACGTGCAAATGGTCGTTCAAATGTCATCACGCTCAAACCAACTATTTCAACTCCATCTGAAATGCTTGTCAGTATGGCTGTTTTCTGTGCGCCCTTTGGTATGTGGATGAGCTTTTATTTAACGCGTCTGGTATTTTCTCATGTCGCTATGGAAGTACAGTCTTTTATTTTCTTAATTTTCGTCTTTTGTTGTATATCGTCATTCAGAGTATGAGTTTTTTTTCTACGGTCAGCACTGGTCTTTTATTTACTCGTTTTTGCATTGGAGTATTTGTCTTTTATTTACTCATTTTTGCATTGGAGTATTTTTCTTTTATTTCCTCATTTCGGTATGGAAGTAAGTGGTTTTTTCTTTTTTCTTTTTTATATTAAGAGTATTTTTCTTTTATTTCTTCGTTTCAATATAGAACGAAAGTGGTCTTTTATTTCGGCGTGGAAGTACTATTCTTTTATTTCTACATTTCGGTATGGTGGTACTTGTCTTTTATATCATTTCACCAGGGAAGTATTGTCTCTATATCTGCATTCTAGTATTGGTCTTTTATTTCCTCATTTTGGTATAGGAGTATTGTCTTTTATTCCCTTATTCCGGTATGGGAGGAGAGGTCTTTATTCCCTTATATCGGTGTGGAAGATCGGTTTTACATTTCTTAATTTCTTTATAAAAGCAATTAATTTATTTCTTCGTTCCGTTCTGGCAGGACTGGTCTTTTATTTGGTCACTTATTTTCTTAAGTGTATATGGAACTACTGGACTTTTATTTCCTCATTTCGGTGGGAGAGAATTAATCTTTTTTATTATTTTCGCATGCCCTGACGGGAGGCTAGTTCTTTTCTCTACTATAAGGTATTTGAACTTGTCAAAATTTATGTTAAAAGTGGAAGATGTGATATTCCAGGACTACATATTTATTTGACTACATTAGCTTAATACTAGCAATGGCTTTTACCTTTGTCAGCTTCTGCAAAGAGAAACATGAACTTTAAAGGAAAAAGGTTGGATGAAGAAGGGAACTTACGTAAAATCAACGAGATGAAGCAAATACCATTGTTTAAATTTCTGATTGCAAAGAAGGCAATCTGGAAAACATCTGCAACAGCACTGACACATTTGACTGAATAGTTAAAACATTAATCCAACCATGCCGTAGCATAAGGGATTAATAGAGAATTTTAGAAAACTGAAGTCAAAGAGTCTTTGCTGTTATTATTATTTCCACTACTGACAGTAATCTTGTACTCTACTGTTTCTCTTCCTCTGTCATTAACATTATTTAAGGGCAGAAGAAAGTGACAACAAAAGGGTTTTATTAATCAAAATAAGATTATGGATAGTAATTTTTATTTAATTATTATTTACAATGCTATTATCAGTATATTTATCAGCAGTAACCGTGCTATCGCAGTATTTAAATTTATGATGAATATGGTTAATGACATAGCAGGTGCTAGGGTTTGAAGTTTTTGTTGTCCAAAAAGGGTCCCAATCGACCGTCTAGTCGAAACCAGGATAGGTATAGTCACTTCCTGGTAGTTTAGTGGTGATTTGGATGCCAGTTCAGGGCCAGACGTATCACGACTCCAAAAGGTTCTTGTTTGTTGGTTTGCTGCTCCAGACACAAATATGAGCATTCACACGCACGTGTAGAATGTGTGTGTACATAAATACATACATGCATACAAACATAACAATTCACCTTGTATTGTACTCATTTAACTTTTTTATTGATTTATTAATTTTTTTTCTTTACTGATAACTGATCTCTTCTTTCTGTATTTCCTGTTATCTTCTGTAACCTCTTCCAAATGAACACAGTCTCTGAAAGCTTGAATTTAAAGTCAAAGCCCCTGTAGGCTTGTTCCATATTCCACAATAGGTTTATCTCTGAAAAACGTACATATATATGTGTATAAATATATATAAAATGTATGCATGTATAATATAATATATATATATATATATATATATATATATATATATATATATATATATATATATATATAAATATGTATATATATTAAATGTGTTTGTGCGTCTACAGCTGCTTTCCAGTGCAGAAATGGTGGAGTCTGAAATTACTTTCGATACTTGTTTTCTGTAGAAAAAAATCATTCGAAAGATATTAAGCCACTTGTAAAAAAATATTGGCTTTTATGAATTGAAGATGATGCATTCAAAACAATAAAAGAATCCAAAGAGGTAAATAACATCGTATTTTACAAGGTACGTAAAAGGACAATCTCTCTCTCTCTCCCCCGAACCTGCACCTAACACGTAATTGTTCTCATTGCTGACTGCAATATTTCACAAATCTCTTTAATGACCTCAGTGGAGTATACACTTAACCCACTGACAAATTAAATGCTTAAAAATAGCGTCCGACAGAAGAAGAAATCTCTGGTTGTGACCATCAGATCCGAGATGCCATTAATAACCCATATTTCTGTCTCTTGCCTCCACTGCTGGGAAAGGTCAAATGGACGTAAATACCGGCTGCCGGGTTCGCTTGACTATCACTCTTAAGCCCAATTGTCATTAAGGCGAGACTGATGAGGGTCATCGGGCGGAGGGTTAATGGTCTCTTAGTGAAGAGGCGAGGATCAGCCATAGAGACTTAAAACCGTCTCACTAACTGCCAATTATACTGGTTAGCGGAGCTGTTCCGTTTTGCTGGGAAATGAGGCGGGATTTGTGATTTTAATTCTCTTTTACGGGAGGCTCCCTAATGCCCCCAAACGCCTATTTGTAATTCAATACGGTGGTGCCGCTGTTTAAAAGCCGTCCCTTGTGATAGTGGAGTAATCGGATGGGTGTTATTATTACATTACGGTTATTTGTAAGGTGGTTGCCGCTCTTCGTGATTGTTTGCTGAGAGAGAGAGGAGGCACGAGAGTGGGAGCAAGACAGGGGTGAATGGTGTGAGGGTTCTACGTGCTTTTGGTGAGACGTTGATATAAGTGAATGAAGCTGCTAATGTGGAAGTTTTATAAAGCACAGGGGGTTCATCAGAAGGCAAAAGTAAGAATGGGGTAGTGATGACTTGCCTATGCACGAGACCCTTCCCCAATATATATATACTGTATATGTATATATATATGTATATGTATGTATACATGTTATATATTTATATATATCACAAATATTAAGCCACAAATATCGTTTAAAATCCACTTCACTATACATCGGGAATAACTTACACCCAAGGGAAATTATAATTGATTTGTGCTTTGTCACTAGTGGGATTCGAACTGCTGCCTGGTTTAGAAACAAAGATGTACAGTGACTCCGACCACTCATAAATGATATCTGGCAACATCAAAACTACCAGTTCTCAGGATCAGATCGTCGAACGCTTCAAAGACCTAAGGTTACAGCGCAACATTCCTAGCTATAAGACACGCAAAATATTGTATTAGAAAGGATTTTTCTTATACCTAACGGAAAAGTCATAGAAAGATAAGTTTCAGTCTTGAACGGTCAGGGGATTTTGGGACTAGAGATGCCCATGGTAACACTGAAGGCATTCTATTTGATGTTTATGACAAATCTGACCAAAAATTCATTTTAAGACAAGTGACTATATTTTCAGAATAAACCTTTAGTATGACAGTCCTAATTTCTTGATAGGCAAAAAAAGAGCAGCATTTTGAACAAAAGTTTTGATTTAATTAATATAAAAAAAAGCAAGAGGGGAAACTTAGTTTCACTTTTGGAGGAAAATATTGGTCTCGACGCCAAAGGAGCATAGTCAAACCCACATCATGGGCTACAAATCATCATAAAACTTTGGTGACGAATGGGTCATCAAGGCAGTATGGAAATGCTGATGTTTGTAGAAGATACAATAGTGGCTTAGGATAATAAAGAGAAATTGCAGAAGCTAATGAAAGAGTTTGAAAGTGAAAACTCCATGATAATTACAACACAGGAATAATTGCTGCTGTGGTGACATTCAGATTAAAGTTTTGCTGTGTAATGTATCCCCAAGTTATTCGTTCTTGGCACTTTGATATTTATGGCAAAACTTTGGGCAAATTTTAGTTACATTTAATTTTTGTATTTATGACTAACTAGTTCCTTTAGTTAAGAAGAATTTTCAAACAGGATGCACTACGTCTTCTTTATTTTTTCTGTCAAATATGTAATTTTTTTATTAAATAATACATAGTAGCAGAGTGAAATAAACTTACCATCATTCGGAGATGGAGAAACCCGTAAGGCAAAATGAGCATTTACGACAATGCTGAAACTAGTTAATGTACAGCAAGTTGTCTTTTTTTTTTTTTTTTTTTTAAGTAATGTGTTTTCATTACGGTCTACCAAGTTTAATAAGATTTCTGAAAAGTGTTAAGTGTTAATACCCTAAATATGATATATTTTTGTGAAGAATGGGCAAAGCTAATGAACGTTAAATAGGAAAAAGTCATATATTACAATAAGGGCAAAAAAGACAGAAAAAAACATTGTGTGACAAAACGAATTGCTAACGAATTTTTGTCTCGAGCATCAAACACAATAATGAAAGTGAATCTGAAATTGATCTACAACAACAAAAGAGTTATCCGTAGAGCAGGAAACGGGGGACAGAGGGCCCCAGGCTGTGGGGGTATGGGTAGGGGAGTTAGACTCTACTATGAGAACTATCCCGATTCATCTCCCATGATGGTCATGTCTTCCGTACTCATAATCATCATAATTATCGTCATCGTGCATTCCCGTCAGCGTAGCTTTGCCGCACATGTGACAGGTAACAAAGAATGGCTTTTAATTCGTCAAGCCACCGCATGAGAGTCAGCAGAAGGGAACACAAAGGAAGAATACATTTGCCGTCTGATAGACTCTCTCTGTCTCTTGTGTCTTTTTCCATTTTGTTGGTTTTACTTTCATTGTTTATTCATATATCTAATTCTGTTTTATTTTTTTCTGCATCGCTGTTTGCTGAATGAGCGTTTACATTGCTAGTTGTTAACCAAAGGAATCGGAACATACCGAATGAGAAAAAATAGAGATTTGGATTTCATTTGTGCGCTTTTTTTTCTCCCTCTCTCCCCTTGCTAATGTATTTGTGCTGCCCTGCCTGTTATATCTACAGTCTATATCTACATATAAACATGAGCTGAAAAATGTATATTATTAGTATTACTGGAAATGTACATCAGCTTCGTCTTTATCAGTTTGCATTAATATTCAAGACCCTCGGACGTGGTACATCCTTCGTCTGACGCAAACTTATAAGAATAAGAATATTTCCATTCTCTTCGGTTACGGACGGGTTACTCGTATGTTTGTACGTACATTACGTTTAAAAATGCCCATTTATGTTTAATATTCGTACCTAGTAATTATCCAGTGCATTTTGTATATTACTTTAAGTATAAGAAAAGAAACGCGAGTTGTTACAGTTTAGGAAAGAAAAGCAAGTTGTGTGTTTGTTTTCGTGTTCCTCTCTCTCTCTCTCTCTCTCTCTCTCTCTCTCTCTCTCTCTCTCTCTCTCTCTCTCTCTCTCTCATGTAGCTCGTGGGGCCATCGCCTCCGTACCTCGTATGCCTATGGCATGGCCTACATAAATATGAGACATGGCGCCTCCCATTTACTTGGACGTACCAAATGTTTCTTCGGTGGAAACTGTTACTTACAAGGAAACACTTGTGTCACTGACGGTCCCTACTTTCATTATTTACAAGAGACACAGCTATGTTTGCTTTGTCGGCCCTTGTTGGTAGTTTTTTTTTTTTCTGGTGCTCGTTGATGCTTATGATTCGCCTTTTCAGTGCTGGGTGTTTGTTTGTTTACATTCATTTCAATTTATTTTGTTTACAGATATTAAATCGTTTATCGTCATGAACTGACGTCATAACACTAATGGCTGCTGACACGGAATTATTCAACTTGGTTAATTTTACATCTATGCCAAAATTATTATAAAATTTTTTTACATCATGTTTATGCAATCCGCACATAAAATAATTATTTCCATACAAAATATCATTTCATTAAAACTGTTTGTAAAAGGATTTAGGGTATTCCGCAATATTTAACTATACAGGCCACTGCAGGAAAAGTAATCGAACAGCTTTTTCTAAATGGTTCCTATGTTATCACATGGAATGAGTTCCATTAACCACGGCAATTAAAAACAGCAAATAGCTTTTATTTTTTTTTAACTAGCATACCTAACGGAGTCTAAGCATTATTGTTCTTACCGACATTAAAAAGCTATCGACATTTTTGGTAGTGATTATATTTGAATATACAGTATGTATATACAGTATATATATACATATTATATATATATATATATATATATATATATATATATATATATATATATATATATATATATATATATATATATATATATATATATATATATATATATATATATATATATATATATATATATATTAGCTTACGGACACGGAATTAGAGGTACCGGTTACGTGGAAACGGATTTCCACTAACATGGCAAAGAAAACATAATTGCATATTAACCTGAAATTCTGGTTGAAAGGAAGAGCCCTAGTATCTAATGACGACAAAACTGTGGGGGTGGCGCAGCTGATGAGAATGTTGTGTTCGTTTAAATAGGAATTCTGAAAATAATAACTTTTTGTAGAAAAAAAAATCTTTCGTTCAGAATTTACAAAATCGAAGGACGACGAACGTCGTTCATCTTTGTCGAAGGAAATTTGTTTCAAAAATGGAAGTACATGTTGTGAAAACCAGTGCTGTTTATAATTTACGATCTGAGTACAAAAGTAACGACAACAACTTGCCGGAATAATAAATGTATATATATACATATACATATACATATATATATATATATATATATATATATATATATATATATATATATATATATATATATATATATATATATATATATATATATATATATATATATATATATATAAATAGAGAAAATCCTTGTTTTCATGTACCTCGATCACATATGCATCAAACAAAATCAACAATAGCAACAACAACAGACAAGGAAAATATTCCAATATATATTTCCGTGACAGCATACATTAAATTCTTGATATGCCTATGGAACCGATTAGATATAAAACTTGATCAATATAGTAAACCAATTTTCGTTATCTACGATAATAAACAAAGGTTGGTAACGTCAATCATTTAATACAAAGGCGCAAAATATCTTTTGTTCTCTGTAATCTGCTTTGAAATTTATTATTTGCTTTGTACAAACCAAATTAACTGACTCCCTTTTTCCTATTTTCTAGTGTTGGCACTCAGTATTGGTTTATGCACAGATGGCCGGAGATAACAGTTGGAATTAAACAGAAAAATGCACCGTAATGAAACCTCTCATTTTTTCCCAAGTAACTGATGCGAAAATCGTCCCTTTATCAACCCAGAACCTCCCGGATAAATAAAGCTCTAGTTCAAGCTGGCGCAACCGAAATGCTCAGACGAAGGAGGCAAACGAAAATATGGTAAAATACAGAAGGGAAAAAAGGAGTAGAGTCATTATCTGAGCAACATGAAAGGTGTCGAGGAACCCCGTTAAGGGACGGGGCATCCTGTGTGTGTGTGTGTGATACGAGAGGGGGGTTAGGGGTCTCCGTAGGGGTAGGGAGAGGGGGAGGGGAGTGGAAGGGAATGAACCAAGGAGTAGAAGACGGGAGTGAGGGATGGCTTTGGGTTTTTGTGAGATGGATTGGAGGGGAGGTTGTGGGTGGGGATCTAGAGTAGTGGGGTGGTACCGAGGAGGAGTTTTTGCTGGGCGGAGCAGGATAGATGTGGAGTGATAGTGTCCCTTTCACCTGCGGGACTCACTCATGTCCTCCTGTCGCAGTCATGTTTCGGAGGAGAGAGAGAGAGAGAGAGAGAGAGAGAGAGGAGCAAAAGGCAGAAGCGGGTGGCGGACGCCGCGATATGCTACGAATGTTTTGCAAAAAAGGAAGGAGAAGAAATTTCGCTCGAAATGGGATCTTGACGCAACTCTCAATGAGAGCAGTAAACGAGTCGCATATGAGCCGTTATTTTGTAACATTCTTCTTATTTCAGTACTTCGGTGCGTATTGAAACTGACAATTTAAATACGTTACGAATGAATTTTTATTGGTAAGAATCGTCTGAAAATAAGAATACAAAGTCATACATTAAAAGTTATGAGGTCTCTGGAGAGTTCTTCTTATAACAGAAGTAAAATGCAACAAAAAGCAATTATTGAAAAAATAGTATTTCGAATTGAAATCGCGTAGCACTAATGTTATTTACTTTAAACAGGGACTGCATATATGCAAGTTATTATGCTTACTTACTTTTTCTGAACTAGCTTAGTATCATGACGTGCGTATTTTTTAAGCTGACTTAATAAAATGAATATTTAATTTTATGTTAATAAAATGAATGCCATTTTTTTTCCAAGACAGCATAGTGAAGTGAAAGACAGTAATTTTTGTTTTCAAAACCAGATCACTGTAACTAATTCATTTATTTGCTTTTAAAACCACTCGATACAATGAATACCACTCTTATTTGTTTTTAAAACCATCTTAAAAAGATTATTTGTTTTTTTTTTTTAACTAGCATAACGAAATTAATGAAATGACATGCTTCTCATAACGTAAATCATCGACAACAAGCTGTCAAACGTTTGACTGTAATCGGTTCATTATCACCCACCCGGATGCGACGAATTAAAATATCACCAGCCTTTACCTGGGTTATTCAAGGTCTCCTATTGTCTGCTGGCAAGAAAGAAGCTTACGTGTTTCCAGGAGAAGTACATTTTAAGGGCAACTTGAATCTCGTAACCTGATGGTATATATATATATATATATATATATATATATATATATATATATATATATATATATATATATATATATATAAAATATATATATAAAGACAAACAACGTTGTTTCTCCTTCCTTGTGGATTTTGTCTTTATTTATATATTCATCATGTTCCATATTTTCATGATTCAGTTATATATATAAATAAATATAATATATATATATATATAATATATATATATATATATATATATATATATATATATATATATATTATATTATATATATATATATATATATATATATATATATATATATATATAGAGAGATATATACACAGAGAGAGAGAGCATATTGCTGTTCTTATGAAATCCGTTAATTAGTGATCTGAGAATATTGGGTTACCTTCAAGGATTAGTGAGAGAAACACAACTGTTGTTTTTATATACCTAATGGCGTAACGATATTAAATAAGTATATGTATTATATGTATATGTGCATATATATATATATGTATATGTATATATATATATATATATATATATATATATATATATATATATATATATATATATATATATATATATATATATATATATATATATATATATATATACAGACAGATGGAAAGAGAGAGAGGGAGAGAAACGAGCATTATTCCCCATGAAATCAAAGCTATGAAATTACAGCCCCTCTATTACATCAAAGATATGAAATATTAATATTCTATGAGTTTTGAAAAATTTAATGGTATCCAAAGAACTGACCTGATTTTAAAAGTAAATAGAAGACATTCATTGCAATAAGCTGGTTTTGAAATCAAGCAAATATAATGTCATTCATTACATTAAGTTGGTTTTGAAAAAAATGTCATTCATTATGAATTATATTCAAGCGCTCTCAACCGTGTAGATATCATCCACAGTTATGTACCAGGAAAACGTTACGTAACTGTTAAAAGATAACAAAAACTAGTACCTGATATTCTTCTTTTTCCTGACTGCCGTTGAATAAAAGAAAAATCACAGAGAGAAATGACGATATTATCCTAAAACATCTGATTTAGAAAAATCGCTGCGTCGGAGAGGCTGTAGGCAAAAAAGAATATCAACAAGAGTTGACATGGTAAAACAATTTTTTTTTTCGAAGGAACCACTAATGGAGTTAACGATAAAATATAAAGTAAGTACGAAAAACGACTCGATAAAAATTTAAACCAAGCAATCCCAAAAAACAAAATACCTAGAGAAATTTTGCAGGCGAATATAAAAACTGTTTTGATAAAACGTCAAGGGGAAATAAAACCGATGGATTCTTCTTCTCTCAAAAGGCACTGAAGTAGAGGTAAGAATTAATTAAATCAAGATCAAGAATTTTTCCAAGAAATCATATTTTTTTCGCGAAACATCAAAGTGAAATACCCTGACAGATTCTTTTTTCCCCAAAGAGCACTTGAGTAAGAGTAAGAGTGACTAGGAACAAGAGCGAGAGTTCAGCGAAAACGAAAGTGAGATGTTTGAAGATTTCCACGGAACGACGGCCCTACTGGTGTTATTTGCCTTTGTGGCATGGAATTACGGCCTCGTTCACTCGTATCCGGAGTTCGGCACGGAAAAGAGCTTCCGTGACTTTTAAGCTGTTTGGCAGCCCCAATATTTTCTCTTTATTGCAGTATACAATTAGAATTTTAAGTTTTCTTCTTATTGTTTTTTTTTTAAGAGAAGAAGCATTATGCGTTTACAGCCATAGCAGTGTTACAGTTCATGAATTTCTGGAAAGAACAGTGTCAGAACTTATGTTCTTGTGGCAGAATAGAATTTGAAAACCTGTTATTTTCAGTAGACTATCATCGGAAATGACAGTTTGGCCAAATATAACAAGAATACCCATTCTTTTGGGTATAACATATTCTTTCTGGTTTCAACAGAATCCTTGTTGGTTTTGGAACACTACTAAAAAAGATTTTGGTCAACGACCGCGTTTCAATTTGGCAAAATACGATCCAGCAAAACGTCCGTGGCACAAAGCGAGACGAGATGAACTACTGCACGCAACTTGACGTGTGTTCGTTTCAGTAGTTCAGTAAACGGTACTTAAGAGGTGTACTGTAATTCATAACGAACAGCTCTCTCTCTCTCTCTCTCTCTCTCTCTCTCTCTCTGTGTGTGTGTGTTGTTATCGTGTGACGTGTGTGTTTTGTGTGTGTGTGTTTTCCAATTTTATAACAGTAATATTATTATCATTTTTGATGTTTTTATAACAGTTAATAATAATATCATTACTGATAATAATAATAATAATAATAATATGCATTTGTTATTGTTAATGTTAATCTCTTTGCTGCTATGGACATGAATTAAAATATCAATATAGTATTGTTGTGGTTATAATTTTTCTATTGTCTATAATAATAATCTGTAGTTAATGCTTTTAGTGAAATCAAGAATTAGAACAACAATGACGCCATGAGAAAGGTTTCCTTCTAGATCAGACAAGACGCCTGATAACAGGCGTACACTGGGTCGGTGCCTTGCAAGTTCAATAGGTTAATTTCCTTCTAGATTCTATTTTCACCGACATCACCGCACCTGTATATTTCCTCCGTGCCATTTCAAGAGACACGAATGGAAAACGAACTCGCGGGAGATTAGCAGGTGGTAATAGCGATAATAAAGTAAAGATAACCATTATCAGTGAGAAAAAGCAGTTCTCCATTAGCGGGAGGGAATGCACAATAATAAAACGTTTTGTTATGAAGACAAGCTCACCTGCATGGTGGGGAGGGGGAGTTTGATGGGTTCGTGGGTATGGGGGTTGATTCTAAGACCAGCTGAGGTGTTCTCCATTTTTTTTCTTTTTTTTTTGCGTTGAAGACTTTCTTGACGATGATCGAAACTCAGAACTACAACTGATTATAATATATTTTTTCTATTTATGCATTTCGGCTTCAGGAAATAACTACATTTATCTGTTTATTCCTGTATTTATCTTATATTCCATTTGGTTCTTTTTTTTATCATACTGCTATACTACGATAAAGTTCTTGACTTTGCGACGTATATTACGAGTCTTAGATATAAACAAATTATTTTCTCATCATAGTGTTAAATATTTGGATCCAGTTGGCGGATAGAAACTTTGTTCTTTATTATTATAGTACTTTTGCTTTTCATGCCTCTTCCCTACATAAAATTTGAATATCATCAATTACTAAATCACCGCTATGACACTGACCTTCGAGTATTAAGTTCCTGCACTAAGTTGCAGAATATTTCTGAAAGTTGCAGAATATTTCTGACTTCACACGCATATGATGACTATGCGCTAGGTTTGATCTAATAAATGAATTCAAACGAAAACCTATACACACCTATATGCTGGTACATACAGACAGCTAAAACAGAAAACGAAAACAAAATGACGTCAAATTTAAGTTGAAAATTAGAGCACTTAAAAGTCACCCAAAACACCTCTCCCAACCAGGGTACGCCCCAATACGTTTAATCGCTAAGTAGATTGTGCGCAGTAAGTGTCACAGGCTTGGCGACAATCTCCTAAACTTTGAAAGTCGATATTAAGAGTCCCAGTGGAAAGTCCTATAAATACCTCTTAAGCTTTTGATTAGGTACCCGCAGGATCACCAGAGGCGATATTAACCTTGCGTTAAGTGCCGGACTTTGATGTTTATTCGGTCCCCCTGAAGTTTTTATGTTGCTCTGAGGTCAGAATTCAAATCCTCGCGGCAGACACCGTTTACTTTTATTGACAGAGCTGCTCATCGAGTTAGTAGCATCGGCGGAAGCCTCGCTGCTCGGCTCATGCCCAACGTCTGGAGAGAGAATTCGACGAGGCACCTCTCCAGAAACCGCAGATTGTCCAACACGCGCGCGCGTGCGCGCGCGAGAATGGCCGAACTTTTCGAAGGGCTTTGAGGGGCGAATTCCGAGGCAAGAGCTCGCACCAATAGCAAGAGATTTCGGGCAAAAAGAGGTCATTAATAGCGTGAAATTATCCAACTCCCAATGCAAACAATGAGTTGTGGCGGAGGCGTAAAAACCGCATAGCGCCAAATATATTGTCGGGGAGGATGACATAAATGTCAGGGAGGGATTAGTTTTATGTACCTCAGTTTACATTGGCTGATTCTCCTCCTCCCCTCTGGCGACTTCTTCGTTCATAAAAAGGATTCTGGCCGAGAGAGAGAGATTTTTACCCGCCTAAATGTCTTCAATGAGCGGGAAGAAGGATTTTTTTTCTTCGAGGATTCTGCGGGGAAGAACGATTTTTTTTCTCGCCTAAATGATTTGGAAGGATTTTTTTTTACCAGAAATTTGTAAAATGAACAAGAAGTGGTATTACTTAGAAAATTATTCTGACAAAAATTATTTTTCGCACTTCAGTCTCTTAACATGGTAGAACAGATGTTTCCATATGGATTCTGTTGGGCTGAAAGATTTATTTATTTATTTATTTGTTTAGGGGAGGAGAATAAGGAGATGGATTTAAAAATCTAAAATTAACCGAGACATGAATAATGTTATTTCAACGGCAGCGGTATTAATGAAATAACACTAGAAACTTATTCACTAAGATATCTCTGCTGAAGGAAATTTAAAGTCTTTCATCAATATTAACGAGCTCGGCCGATTAAAATTATAGTTTAAATGTGTAGTCCAGGTAATTATATTTCCAATACTCTACACTCATACAAGATTATATTTGGTAAATAGTTTAAGAAAAGTGGCTTATATCCGACAACTCATAAAATTTTAGATAGTACGTGTATATTTACTTGTATTATTAGCCAAGGTGTGGTGGTAATCCTCATAAAATAAATAAATAAATAAATAAATAAATAAATAAATAAATATATATATATATATATATATATATATATATATATATATATATATATATATATATATATATATATATATATATATATATATATATATATAATATGGGTGTATGGTGTGTGTGTGATGTAATTTTTTTAAAAACGTAACCCCAAAACATGAATGGCAAACAAGTAAATCATTCTAATAAACATTCATGTAAATACTTTCCTTATGCAACACCAAGTATTCTTTTTATTCCTTTCCTTTCAACATGTTCTTCCCTTTGGATCTTTCCTCAAATATCCGACATATTCCTCACCCTATTTGTCTGAATTACCTTCTCCTCTCCTCCCTTTCCTACCGCTGAAGCTACAGCAAGTCGTCACTACCCCGTCTTGTTGGTATAATATGACAAACGACAGGAGGGCCCAGTCCCTCCCGGGGCCCCGACCCTCCCCGACGTCCAACGTAAACACAGCGATTTATTACTCCGCCTGCGACCATACATTACGCTGACGGAGGGCTTGCTGCTGCTACTTCTGAGGGAAGGAGAGGAAGGAATGGTGGCCGGTATAATAGTGGAAGGAAAGACCTCATAGGTGAAAGAAAATATAGGAAAATATTATTTGCTTCACGTTCAAGTTGTTTTGGAAAAAAAAAAACCAGCTAAAATCGGGCGGCGGAATGATCGCTTCTGAGATAAAGTGTGGATTTTTTGACGGTCTTGACCATCTAGGAGGGACAGGCCACGACTTTCTCTTTCTCAGTGATAATGTTTTTTCTGTGAAATACTAAATTTAGTTTGAAATAATGTTTAAACGACACACAACAACGAAGGAATTGCCGTTATTACGCCACTAAAGCAAGCCTACGTGTGAAATAAGAGGAAACTTTTGTATTTACAAAGAAAATATGAAGTGTGATAAAGGCTGCCTCAAACTGAAGAGACTTTGCACGAAGGAATATAGGAGCAAGATTTTATGAATTAATTCAGTTTGAGTTCTCATTATTTCTATGCCCGCGAGAGAGAGAGAGAGAGAGAGAGAGAGAGAGAGAGAGAGAGAGAGAGAGAGAGAGAGAGAGAGAGAGAATAACAGTTGATACAAAAATTGTGATGTTTAACTTTGGTTACGGTGACGGAAAAAACATGGAAAAAAAAGACGAAGAAAAGAAAAGTAAGTAATTATAGAGACTGTGTGTGTGTGTGTGTGTGTGTGTGAGAGAGAGAGAGAGAGAGAGAGAGAGAGAGAGAGAGAGATTCAGGCCGCAACTGTGGCCACAGTGGTTTAAGGAAAGCGCAAAATTTCATTATAAATTGTTATTTTGTATCACCCGGTCTAATTTCATAAATTAGGCTTATATAGAATTTTTCATGTTGAACTCATGAAGCTGTAAGACAGATTATATGAGTTAATTTCCTAATGTTGTGGATATTCTAAATTGAACGTGTTGTTAATTATCAAATATCTGACCACTCTGTAACTCATGTGATTGATATCCGTTATAATTCGCTTCCGAATTCACGTCTGCTTTTGGTAAGGTTATTACAAGTATGTAAAATGGTTGAATAAATAAATTCCAAATTAGAAATCATGTCATTATTACTGGAATTGAAAACATAAATTCACTAGCGAATTACGACAACAATATCACGTTTATGACTTCAATAATCATGACAAAAATATTACATAAATATCAGTTAACACAAATACGATATCACAGGGATTTCCTGTGAAAAAAATTATAACGAATAAATTTCTTTCTTATTTCCGTAAATGATGCCAACTGACGATTTATACAACAATTTAGATTATTTGTAGAAATCGACGTCGATCGAATCAATCTTTAAAGCTCTTGGCTCCCCTAAAATAATCTCGCAAACAAGTAAAACAAATGAATAAAGACAGTAGGACCATTTCCCCCTCTCTGTCGCGATCGATACAATCTGAAGCTTTCGCTCACAGTCCGTTGGTCCAGATAAACCTCACGACCGAAACATTTTGGTAAAATTTAAGTCCTCTTTTTATCAGGTTTTTTCAGCTGTATCGGTGATCTTTACCGATTGGTCACGGGGTTGAAGTGACGCTAAAAACAGATATATATTTTTAAGGCGTAGGTGGAATCTCTCTCTCTCTCTCTCTCTCTCTCTCTCTCTCTCTCTCTCTCTCTCTCTCTCTCTGACAACGGACCCTCAAAGAGCGGAGTTTGAGACATTTTTTTTCCTTCATTTTCATCGGAGGCTCTTTCTCCGATCGTTTATTAGTTTTTTTTTTTTACTAAGCCCTGATTTCTTTCCTTCAATTTTTTATTGTACATTTCTGCTTCATTTCTGAACTCGCCAAATTATTTGTCACCACAAATATACGACGACAAATAGATGAAATCCTTCACTAGCTCTTAAATAAGCAACAAAGAAAATAAAAGGTTTAATTTACATAAGTCAAGAAAATACGTAAAGAAGCGTAAAAAATGCATTATCGAAACATTGGGTAAGATCTGTCATTTTTGGGGACGGTCAACTCGACGCACTAACCTAAGTAGTCCCAAACGACAGAAGGAAGCCTCGACTCCGTCGTCATTATAAAAGGGTAAGGCTATAGGAATGGGGTCGGGGTTGGGGAAGAGCAGGAAGCAATTTCGAAAGCTTTTGCCTTTATAACCGAATATTCGAAATGAGATTAACAGCAGGGTATAGTCCACACAAAAAATCATTTATTTAACAGAATTAGTTCTAATAAATCACATGGTGAGGTCGGTATAACAATGTATATGGATAGCGTTTGACTAAGGTCAAGCTCACGTGAGCGCGTAAAGGCATGCAAGCAGTCGTTTGATTTATGTGGAATTAGGTTCCAAGATAAAAAACTTTCGCATAATCTCCCTCTTTTTTTCTCGATTCCTATGGCCTTCCCTCTTTGACAAAGATGGCGTCAATCTGTCTGTCCTTTAGGCATATGTAGGTTAGATAAATGGCTTAAAACTGTCCGCTCCATTTGCCTTTGGGTGTTGAAATAATAACAGAACTCTTAACCCAATATTATCATAACATACTTTTGACAACTGCACATGTTTTGGCTCTCCACAATCACTCTTCTGTTATTTATTATTGTTTATATCGTGATCCGACCAAGGTTTCCAGCAGCTTGTCAATTTTTTTATAACCACCAAAATGTCCGTTTTTTATGAGTATTGCCCATGTCAGTTCCTTTGAAAATAAGCTAATTTACATTTATTTATTTAACGCTTGTTTACTTTTAATTTATCCAAACTCCTACGCCAGTCTTCGCAACTTTTCTTTTTATTGCTAGCTACTGTGGTTTATACTGTGGTTTAGTATCATCAGAAAACTGCAGTGACTAAGAAGTCCCAGATTTCTGCTCATTTTCTTCGGTAACTAATTATACTCGTACAAATGCAAGAGAGGTCTCCGAAATATGAAGCATGTGTGTAAGGGTTTATTTTCTAGTACAGTACAGTACATCTAACACTAATGTGGTGAAGAAACGACCTGAACTTTGAACATTATAAATTCACGGTAATTAATCTTAAGACCACAGTTGTGTCTATTTTGCGAAAAGCCCTCATCTTTAGTGATGTTTGACAATTTATCTTTCCACCTCCTAAATTCAGCAACGTCGTCTTTTGGAAACAATGTACATGAATATAAACGAATTGGATTAATTAAGTAATTTTATCAAATATACCCTTTGCAATCAAGATAAAAGCATAATTCCATCAATTTACTTCGACATATTATAAAATGATTTTTGCAACAGCCATTTAACAAAGAGCCAAGAATTTCCTGTTTGTCCATCAAAATATTCAGTTTAATGGAGATTATCCTTTTAATTATTGCTTTCCATCACGAACAACGACAAGCAAAACCAAAAAAGAAAAGGGAAAAGTTCGAGATATTGATGACTGACAGAAGTATAAAAAAAAAAAAAAGTGAGCTGAAAATATGAATGATAAAGCATATCAGGGGAAGGAACCCTTCCCCCACCAAGACTGTCTCACATGTCTAATAATGTCTTCAATTACACAACTGCAATCCTCCTCTCTCCTCCCCCTCCCAATTCCCCCTCCCCAATCCCCTCGCCCCCTCTCTCTCTCACACACACACAGCAGCTTCCCTTCTTCCTCCCTTGGGCCTCACCTGTCCCAAATTACTAGTGACTTGGGCCACACGAATCCCCTCCCAGGTAATTAGCCCATGGTGGTCAGCAGACGTGAGCTAGCCATTAGGCAAAGCACCTCCCTCTAACCTTCTCCCTCCCCCTCCTTCCTCCATCACCCTGCCCCCTGCTCTGATACATTTTCCCCCTTGCGATGATTTTGGTGATGAGTTTTTAAAGAACACGAAGGCTCTAATGACTCCAACAACGATCCATCTTTGAGCATCGGTGTGCGATACTGTGAGCTCTCTCTCTCTCTCTCTCTCTCTCTCTCTCTCTCTCTCTCTCTCTCTCTCTCTCTCTCTCTCTCGTGTGGTTGCATGGACACACGACCACATACACAACATTCATTCAATTAATCTCATACCTGTATTTTTACACTCGTATTATACTCTATTCATAGGTACGCATTTGAACTTGTACGCCTTCTCACATGCAAACGCGCTAATACACACAAATATCTACGTTAACCAAAACGTAATTTGTTATCAAATGCAATGATGTAATAGAAAAAGTCAAACAGTCGAGTGCGCTCAGGATCATTATATAGGAAAAAATATGATTATTTTTCGTATTTGTGTCTGGAACAAGAGACACGCACACATATACACACACTCACACACATATGCATGTAATATACATCATTATATATATATATATATATATATATATATATATATATATATATATATATATATATATATATATATAAACATAAACACTGTGATTTATTTTCTTATAATCTCGAGGTAACACGACTTCCGCTAAAAACTATTTCCAATACCTTATACTTATCACACAAAGAGTAAGATATAGCTATCACGGGCTGTAACCTCAGTGAGCATTTAGTCTGAAGAAACTACATACGATGACTCAGTTTTTTTTTTTTTTTTACAAGAAATAGCAAGAAGTTTTGCTCGTTTTTTTTGTATCCTCTCCATTACCTCGCTTTCCTCCCATCATAACCAGGAGTATGAATTCTTCCATTTCAGGGAATACTGCCTCTGTTCTATCTCGGCTGAGCTAAATCGATAAACGAAATTTATGCAGATATCTGTATCTTCAAAGTTCTTTCAAAATGTTTATCAAAGCAAACCAGACAAACGTCGTTTCATAAGAATTCATTAATACCGATCAGTCAGGATGAAATCACAATACAAATACTGTGGGAAAACATCGTACTTCCTAAGCCTCGATGATCCAAAGCAGGTTGTTACAGTTTGCAAAAAATATCTGGCAATTTACTTTAACCATTTCTTTTTTTTTATGTGTGTGTGTGTGTTTCTCAGTTCCGCGGCTCTAATATTTTTTCGTTCACCGCCCTATGGGGAAAACCACAAAATTCCGACCTTAAATGTACGGAGTTGTGACAGTTTTCTTATCTGTTCCATCTCTAAAGAAAGGATTGGTTTTCTGAAGAGGAACATTGTTGAGATTAAGGTGTTGATATAGAAGACATACTTTCCAAGCTTTTACAACCCTAACACGGAGGCTTTACAAAGGCCCACCACAACACACAACAGTTTGCGTCGGGGTTTTTCTTTATTGACACTGATCGGAATTTTCCTGCAGTAAACCTTGTTTCTACAGAAAGGGAAGCTTCTGTAATAAAAAATATGTAAAAAATAACACCGAATCGTAAAACTGTATGAGGTTTCAAAAGAAATCACAACTATGTAAGATAAACATCAAATCGAATGACTGATCAGAGCTTATAAAATGATACCATAACTTCAGACATCGCATCAGAAATACATTACCATATACTGTAGTTCAAAAAAACAGTGATATTTTTTTCCAATTTTGATAAGATCTTCTTTACAGTCCCATTCACTAAATTCATACATGCCTATAAATAAAATACGTCCACGTATTACAAAAATAAAATGACCAGAGAATTAAGGAAAATGACGGGTTATCTAAAAGTGCATCACAGCTGACTTCTCTTGCAACATTGAGAATGCATTCTCGGGAAAACAAATACACTGAGGAGTGAAGTCTTCAATGGCCTACTTGTCACACTTTCTAAAGAGTATTGTATTACCCTCCTCATTGACTCTTTAAAAACTACCATATTTTAATGTTTTTAACACCAGCTCAAAGAATAATAAACAAAAAAGACGCCTTTAAAACTAAATTGTTTGAACAACAAACGTCAAAGGCATTCCTAACCTTTCTCTTTACTCCCCATAAAAACTTCGGGGGAGAAAATTCCCCAATGCCGTGAATAATTTTATTCGTATTTACATTTTTTAGCTAAAACTCAGCCACCGCTAATTTTTCCACAGAGACGCCAATACTTCAGCAGGGTGCTTAGGCGTTGGTCGGTAAAAAGAAAACCTGCGTCGTTGGCATGCTCAGACAACAGGCCCCGATGTTTGTTGCAGTAAACAAGTTTTAAGTCTCGAGGTTCCCCCCCCCCCGCCCCCAGGGGGAGGGTGAGGGACGGAAAGGGGTAGGCGGGGGTGGGGGTAGGGGGAGAGCCGACCATCGGCGTGAAAGAATAAGGAGGAAAAGGAATGAAAATACTGTGGCCGAGAGAGTGAGAGTGAGAGAGAGATATGGACGTTGGATTACGTAGGTTCATACCGTCACACATCATCCATTAAGAGTGGATTTGGGTTCACTCCACAACTAATTCTCGCCACGCTCTGTTCACTTCACATAATAAACAGAATAAGAACACACGTCGATACAAAGAGCATTATTTACCAATTCCTTGAAACTGACGGAGAGAGAGCAACACCTGACAGAAAATCAGGTTTACCAACCGTCTTGAAAGAAGCGAAAATAAAAAAAAAAGGTTTCAGAGAAAGGAAGGAAGGGGTGAAAGTGCTCCAAGTGACACGAGTTCTGTAACAGTAGTTTATTGGCCCTTGCCAGAACGCCCGACGGTGAAGTATGTCCAACACTTGTTCTCCACTCGGAGCAACTTGCAAGTATTTCCCGAATCTAAGAGGGCCATCCATCGCCGACAGCCAAGATGCTGCTGAGGAGCAGTTTTTGATTATAACGCGCCATGTCTCCGACTTTTCTGTTTGGTTTGGCGAGCGCTTGTTCCCGCTGTCGCACGAATCGAGATGCTCATCTTGCCTCTTGAGTAATAGCCAGCCATTGAAAGCTTTTACGTGGGATTTAGATCCTCATTTGATACCGTGAATAATCGTAGGGGGGACGGGGAGAGTGGGGGAGATGCAGATGGCACTCCAAAATACCCATTCACCATAAGCTTTCAATATGGCATCACAAATAATGTCGACTTAAAATCATCCCTCAAAAATATATTCCGATAAATAATTAGTTTCTCGTTACTTCATACAAATAGAGGGTCACCATCCAATATGCAAGGGGAGCAACGGAACAATAATCATAATAAAAAACCCGAGGATTAACGGCATGAGAATAGCCGCGAGGATCCTCCCTCTCCTCAGCTTCTAAGACGGAGCATCAACAAGACAGTTTTTCTCTCTAGCTGAAGAGGGCCGTAGTCTTTTAAGACTCGGGAGGACTAGCGGCGCATCTATAAGAATTAAAGTTTTATTAAAGGCTCAATCAAGGCTTAAGTTCACTCATTTCTTTCTCTTTTATTTCCATGGCTGGTGTTATGGTTAAGAAGTCTCTTCCTGGTGTTTAGTAATCAAGGTATTCGGCGTCGCAGACAACAAAAGAAATCGACGATACGTTACGCCGACCAAAAGAAAGGAAAACGAATTTTTGTTTGTATAGTTATCTTTCTATGGGCTGTTATGTTGGTGTATTATTCCTACACGAGTAATGATAAATGAGTATTGCACAATACTACCATTATAGATCATATTTGTAGCGCTTGAACAGATTATAATAATTCAGAACTGTGGGTTAGCTTTCTATATTTAATGGAAACATGATTGTAGTGTATCTCTCTCTCTCTCTCTCTCTCTCTCTCTCTCTCTCTCTCTCTCTCTCTCTCTCGTTAAAAGGGCAAAAAAGAGTAGAAGGAAACAGTGTAGACTTAAGTTACTAAGCAAAAACTCTGCTGCAAAGCCATGCTTAGACGCGTCAACGCGATACGAAGGTTCGAATTAACGGAAGTACAGTGGTCATTTGCATTTGATCCAACACAGCCATGTTTATGCTGTCCTTTTTTTGATATTCATTTATATCAACCAAATGCATGTCCTCTGACTCTAAAAGTCTCAAATCTTAGTAAACAATCAGGTGAAATAAGCGATTCCGCGATTCCGTATTCGATACGCTACGATCATAAGCGTTTGTTCCTTCGCGAGTTTGTCATCGCATTCACGTCAAGTCTTCTCTGGTTGGGTTAAATATGTCGATTGCTTTTCTCTCTTTCTTGCCTTTATAACTTCAAGTGTCTGGTCGAGACGGCTGTGTATGATCTGGGCCGCCTCTTCTTCTGCAGCGCTTCCAATGGGACATGTTCATGTATGTCACAGAACATAAACACATCATCGCAACCACGACCTCGGAGGGGGAATGAGAGTGAGCGAGAGAGAGAGAGAGAGTGTGTGTGTGTGTGTGTGTGTGTATTGGGGAGTCTGTGTAAGAGAAAGGGGGAGGATGGGGAGTGAGAGTAGAAGCAGTGGGGAGTTAAAGTAAGGGGATTATCGCTAAACACACAAACCATCTAACGCCTTCTCACCCACCACACCAGTGAGAGTTTAATATGCTCCTCCGAGATTATCCCGAAGGTAATTAATGTGTAGAGTTTCTTGCTGGTAGGGACTTTATTGTCGCAGGAGGTGGTTTTACTTGGTAAAGAGAAAAGGAGAGAATACTCGGAGAGGGCTGTACAGATGCGAGGTGAAGGGGGAGGGTAAGGGGAGAAAGGGGGCGGGTTCGCCGTGTTGGCTAGGAGGTCCCTCCAAAGCGAGGATTGTTAACTATTTATTTAAACGTTTCTCTTCTTCCCTCTTTATCTCACCTTCGTTATTGTTGTTGGAAACCTTCCTTTGGAAAACACATATAATTGGATGACCCCACCCGAAAGGTTTTTGTCCCGGACACTTATGCTAATAACGATAATTAAGAGATATCGTTACGCTGTCATATCTGGCCGAGGGGTAAGGAAGGAGAAGGGTGGATTTGCATATATTATAAACTACAAGAGAGCGAGAGAAATTATATTACTCGACGCTGTACTTAAGTTACGTTCCGCCACTCATCGACTTTATTTACTTTTACATTTCTGTTAATAAAGGTCATATTACGTCAAAGATTTCTTCTCTGGACGTGAAAAAAAACGGGACGAAATTGTTGGCGCCCTGATTTTATGACATTTTTCTTGCGCTGTCTGAAGTCTTTCTTTTATTATTAGACTAAACAATCCTTTTTTCAAATGTCATTTTCGCACTTCAAGGCGTGAGTAGTAATTATTTTTTTTCATTTTTATTAACGTCGTTTTATTGTTGACTTCGGAAGGAACAGATTCAGAAAGTAAATTTTAAATTAAACTTAATCGTTTTTGTCATTAACGGTAAAAACTTCAGTGATTTTAGAGGAAAATACAGATTATGAAAGCTCGAAAATATCAAATATTAAGGTTATCCTGAAAGAGATCTGGTTTGATGATCGTTATAGTTCAAAACAATCTGCTCCATATTTCGAACACAAACACATACTGTCACTGTTGAAACAAAATCAATTATAAGAGATTATTTAAATTGTATGAAAAAAACTGCCATACACTAACCGGGCACAGATTTTATAACGTTCAACAATATATATTAGAAACATAAAAATTTCCTGAAGAATTTGACGAAAATTCATTGTTTGTATTTTTACTTCCGAACTTCAAAGAGAATGCAAGATGAAAACAAAATATCTATAAAACCTGATATTTCTTTATCATAATATTAGGAATATGCACTTTGTCTCTCGCCTATATCAATTCAAGAAAAAAAAAGAAGCATCGAGGTAACGGCTATGTAACATTATTTACAAATATTTATAATCATCACCCATATTTGGTCAGGTGCCAACTCCCCTAATTACATAATTGGTATGAGCGATTGCTGAAATTTGCCTCTAAAACTCGTTAGGGAAATTATGACCAGATAAGTACAAGAGAAATTTTGTTGATGCACGTATTCGACAGACAAGAGAGAGAGAGAGAGAGAGAGAGAGAGAGAGAGAGAGAGAGAGAGAGAGAGAGAGAGAGAGAGAGAGAGAGAATTTTTTACTGAAAAATTATTGAGTAATTTTTAATTTTTCAGTTTGAAATTTATTTTCAAGCTGTACTACAAACGGGTACTAGGGAAATCATTACAGTAACTGTAATTCCAACTAATGAGGGAAAAACCGTTATGCAAATACTTCCAATATTCTTTACACGAACGAAAAAACAGGCAATTTTCCACGAATTAACACAACAAAGGAAACTGAATCAATACAACCCAAAAGCATATATAGTGAGATTGTTCATTTTACGCAAATAAAAATAATAACAATACGTTCATAATTATTGTTATTAATCGCTCAGAGTTCGCGCATTAAAACTAGATGATCTTTGTTTGGCAAGATGGACCAACTCGAGAGGGGACAGATTAGCTTCGTCTATCAACAGCCGGGGAATGAACCATGTTTTGACTGCCTTCCTTCTCGGTTTGTGTTACTCATTTACACACGCAGAGAGAGAGAGAGAGAGAGAGAGAGAGAGAGAGATCACCAGCAAGGACATGAAAGGGGGTGGGTTGGGCGCCTGAAGAAAAAACGCGCTATTCCTTCTGCTATTATTTCTAGTATATCATCTTTCCTCATAGCTTTCTTTCATATTTTTTTGGAGGGTGGGGTAAGGGTGGGGGGGGGGAAGACGGCGGGAGACAGCTCGCACCCTTTTGTACTTTTTAAAAACATTTCTTGATTTTTTTCCTCTCCATTTTTTGTAAGCTTTTCTTTCCTGTAACGTCAACGTTATGAGACTCGCTTGTTACTACCGAAGAGTTACGAGGACTTTTTTTCTTCCTTTTTTTTGTCAAGTCTAGGTGGGCAACATGGGCGGAGGAATACGTCACGGGTATAATGGGTGTAAGGGCGAAGAGGGCGTGATGGGCGCCACCAAATGGTAAGTGGTGTCACATCCAAGTACCATCTAAATCTGGGTGACTCAAAGCGTGCTCTCTTGTAACATAGGACGACAGTGGTTAATTATACAGAGTGGATTAAAGCTGTGCAGTGTAACAATTGGCTTTCTTGCGTGGTTCTTCTCACCTCCCCCCAACCCCTCCTCCTCATCCAGCTCTGACTTTGACCAAGATATATTTATTCTTTAGATCATTTCGTTTGTCATGTCTGCAGTTTGTAACTCGCTACGTCAATATTATATATTTTTTCATGCCCAGATTTCACCACGAAAGAATTTTACGTCAAATTTACAATTCCAGACACATAGCCTACTGAAGTCTACACGATTTACTCTACGGCCTCCCTTTTTGGCCGTTTTGTTCCATCTTTGGTGACAGAGGGAGGGAGATAGGAAGGGAAATATCATTCAGTCGAGTAAAAGTCATAATTTCTGAATCGATGACAACTGTCAAGTAATGAAATTTTCAGCAGATTGTACGACGCTTATAAACAGGGGAAAAAAACGGCCGACAGAAAATTTTCACTCAGAAATGCATGCATATTAAACGCCTGGGGGTTCATTTTAAACGAGACGCGACTTGAAATATATATGAAGCCTCGACGAAGCACAAGTAAACCCTCGCAATTCCCAAAACGAAACTCCCAACATATTCTGATATAGAACCCTCTGGATCCTGTTGCCCTGCGAAGTGGGCGCGTCGCTGTGAAGCGGAAACTTTGACGTGGTGAAGTGGGAAATTCGTCGTGAAATGCGCGATTCAATGTGAAAAGGAAACCTCGTCGCGAAGCGGGAAGTTTGTCATCAAATGGAATATTAATGGTGAAGATAGCGCTTCATTATAAAATGCAATATTCAGATAAACAGTGCATGGAAGAGTCCTCCTGAAGTGGAAGACCAATCAAGAAGTAAAAGGTTCAGTAGGAAAAGAGGGGATTCCTCCGGCAGTGGAAGACTCAGTAAGTGAAAAAAATCATGAAGTGGACTTTTCATCGTGAAATTCTGTAGGATTGACACATTTCCCTCTTCCTTTCCTCTCGCTCCCTCCTTCAAACATTTTCCTCCGCTTCTGTTTGCTGTGTTCGCGCCAAGGTACTAAAAATGAGAGTTATTTTGATTGACAGGCAAAGATGGATGAGGCTAAGAGAGAATGATTGGGACCACGGTTAGAGAGAGAGAGAGAGAGAGAGAGAGAGAGAGAGAGAGAGAGAGAGAGAGAGAGAGGGATTAACGAGGATGTCACTGAGCAAAACCGAGAGAGAGAGAGAGAGAGAGAGAGAGAGAGAGAGAGAGAGAGGAAAATTAACGAGGATGTCAATGAGCAAAGCCTCTAGAAAATGATTTTGGACTGCAAAGAGAGAGAGAGAGAGAGAGAGAGAGAGAGAGAGAGAGAGAGAGAGAGAGAGAGAGAGAGAGAGAGAGAGAGAGAGAGAGAGAGAGAGAGAGCACGGTTGACATAGAGCAGATCCCTATGGAGAATGATGAGGACCACACACACCAGCCAAAGCATCAACTTCAAATATATTAATCTGCAACTGTTGCGGCAGCAGCGTTGCAACAGCCAGCTTTACTACGGCAAACACTTTATGGACGCCGAGGGTTTTAAAGTTTATGAGCAAATTAGTCGAGCTGCGTTGTTCATTTGATTATAAATTAACCAGACGCGGGATGATGGGGGTAAGAGGGGTGCCGGGTAGTGGGTGGTTCGTGGGTGGGTACCATTTAGGTCCTACCCAGCTAAGTATACGTTTATAGTCAGCAAAACAAACTATGCACGGATTGTGAAGCTGAAGTAAATATCAATATTATTGAAGACCTGCTCTACTCTGTCAGAGGCGCATCGCACTTAAATCACTTTACTAAGTTCTTGTGAAAACATCTTAGCTACGTGATACAAAATGGCGCACATACAGACAAACGCGTTTGTTACAGTGTGTCAGACATGTTTGCTTGCTCAAGTTTGTGCGTTTGTTGTATTCCTGGTCATGTTTTTCCACTTTTTTTTTTTTTTTTTTACAATTTCAGGTCTTTTAGCACTGGTCCATATCAACGTTAGCAAAACAACAACAAACAAAAATTATAATAATGAATATCTCTCATGTGGATTCTCTTTTCACTACTGATCATATGTTTATTCCCTTTTTGCAGTGACGGAAACGAAGGTGGAGGAAGGCGAGGGGCAGACCGAACTGAAGTCCTGCGACGGGGGCGTCGTACCCACGAAGCCAGTCACAGCGGCCATCTCCCCCACCCCCACTCTCCACCCTACCAATCCCTTCACCGTCCCCAAGGGGGAGAAGGTGAGCTTCATGGTGGGTGACAACTTGTATTGTTTGAATGGTGTTTTGTGATGTGATGTGATGTGATGTTGTCAATGTTGTGATGTTGGTGTTGTCAACCGCAGTTTCGCCTTAGAGCGGACTGCACTGGCTCTGCATGGCTTAATGTCTGACATAAGCATATTACTGCGGAAGTATGCTCTTTGTCAGTGCAAAATCAGTCACAGAAAAGAAAGTGCCCAAGACCAAGTTTTCTGAAGACAGGGTCAAAGGGGCTGTGGTGTTGGGAGGAGATGCGGTGTTACAAGGCAAGAACGCCAAACCGGCGCGCACACCGTGATCAGTATTGCTCGAAGGAACCATGATAGTGGCAGCGTTGATAATATTGTTCTGTTAGTGCATGTTGGTTTCGCTATTTACTATGTCATCGTCTTGGCTTGTTTTGCCTTTTCCTTTAGTTGTGTAGTTTTTAGTGTTTATTTTCAGCTGTGATTGTCCAGTCTTATGATATTCTTTTATTTATTTATTAATTTTTTTGCGCTTTCTTCCTACCGTCTTGAGTGACGTTTTTCAATCAGTATACAGAGTTCGACGCTTCCGTTGAAATGGCCTCTCAAAAGACATTACAGTCAGTCCTGTGTTTTACCATTAGCAATGTTATTTAATATATTAAGATTTCTTTCGTTTGTTTATTATCTCAAATTTTACCAAATAAAAAGTTGGAATCTTAAAAGATTTTTTTTATTATTATAAAAGATAATATTGCATCTTCGACCAACAAAGCTCCACAGTTGAGCAAATATGATAAAAGTGAAATTTCTGAAATGTTACTGACAATAATTTTAGTCCTAAAATTTTCATAATTATAAGCGAAAGAAAAAGGAGAGAGACTGCTAATTTTAAAATTCCTTTTAAAATGTAACCCAATCGTTTTCATGCAACAATGCCTGTTTGTTCAAGATGACATTCTCTAAAAGATTCGAAAGATCCACATTCGTGTAATGTCTCTTGTTAGCAGGAAAAAACAACAGATTTCTGTATCAAATAGAAACCTTACAGCGCCGAAATAACTATATATTTTTTTACTGTTATCAAGGTTTTATGATAGTTGTCTTTACGTATATTTACAAGAATATTAAGATATAGAATAACGTCAACGAAATTATAAGTTCGCTTGCGAATATTACAATGACTGTTTTGATTTTCAAAACAATGCAACAAATAAAGGCACGAAGAGCTTTCCATGGCCAAGGTTAGGTTTTGTAACTTAGGTCTTCTTAGATATAAAGAAAAAGAGCAGCTTTATCATCGTAACTCGTTCTGTTACTGTGGTAGTTTTGCTTAAATGTGACCTGAGAATCAGTCTCAGGTTTCTTATCAGGCTCGAAGTTAGGTTAGGCAAACGAAAAATAGCCTTGAAAGTCCTCCAAATGTCATACGTTAGTTGAGTTCAGTAAAAATCTAGTCTTGGGATTTGTTCCCATAACCTATGTTAGAGGTGGTCAAACCAGGTTTGTTTACGTTAGCAGCCCGTTTGTCCGAAACCTCCAGAAGCTCTGAATTCTTTATCGTTTCCCTCATGAGAGTCGATATGTCCTAACAACTGAAACGTGTTCACGTCGATGTTTGAGAATCGTCACTGTGACACTTCACTAACCTACTTCCAACCTGTCCGTTCGAACGAAATTGTACCGTGTTCACTGTTCAGTCATTTTCATTGCGCAACCTAAAATATTTCACAGTTGTTGTGACGCCACGATTTTAGTTTAGTAAATCTGTCAGCTAATGTGAAATAAAATTTTTTTATTTCCACACAATGGCCAGTGGTATGGGTAAACCCTATGCTCTTTTCAGCATTCAGGGAAAACAAAGCTTTTAAGAGGGCGAGGGGGCCGCTTACCCCCCAAAAAATGTCTGAAGCACGCACCTTATTAAATAGTCAGTTTATTTTCATATATGATACGACGTCGAGATTTTCAGCCTATAGACGCTATTTCGACGGTACTTAGTCGCTCTCAAAAGTAATTTTTTTAAAATTCCCTTTGTTTATATAGAATAGACAAAAATAAACATTCTTATTTTTCAACCATAGACAACGAAGCATTTATTCTTAAAACACCGAATTGATTTAATTTATTTAATTTATCCCGAGGTTTTCGCTTTCCGGCAGGAGTGTCGAGTACAATAATTCTGTAAATGTTTCACACACACTGATTACACACACACACACACACACACACACATATAAACACACTTCCAACTTATACAATGGTATACATTGAAATTAGTTTTATTCATTTCTAATAATAAATAAATCAGAGCTGAATTATTTAAATTTTTTCAGCTCTGATATTAATAAACCCTCATTTGTGGAAAATAAGTTAATGTCGAAGTTACCAAGAAGAGAAATGAAATTTTCCTATAACAGTGTGTCCATCTGTTTCATGTGCATGCAATACTCTTTTATATCTAGATTATAGACCGCACATCTTCCCTCTGTGCTTTCACGCCACGCTCAATGTCAGTGTAACTTTGAACTGCAATACAGATTTCTTTTGTCAATTGAAATAACTGGTGATATGTTGTTAATCCTTCTCCGCGTATAAAACAGAGCAGTAAGATGATTTTTAATTAGACGCTACATATTCTAAAATGCAATAGCAATGTCGACTCCTGAACTGTCATTATGGTAATGTGGCTTTGCTTTCCTTCGTCCTCCGCAGAGCGACTGTGCAGTGTCGCTACCCTCGGCTAAACCCAAGATCTGGTCTTTAGCGGACACGGCAGCGTGCAAGACCCCGCCGCCCACAGGAGGGGTGGGCGGAACCCCTGGGAGTGGATGGCTGGCCGGGGGCACCACGTTCCCTCTGCCACCGACCATCCCGCCCGCGCAACAGCAGTACACCCGTTTCAACCACCTTATGTCCGGCGTGAACCCCGCCCAGTACATGACAGGATATAGGTAAGTCCTCATTAAGTCTCCTTGCTATTGGTAGTTGATGGGTGATTACAGCTGGGCCGTACCAGGTATTGCTTTACCTGATGGCTACCCTCTTGCTTTCTTCCCGTGAGATTGCCCGATACTTAGCGCCAGCCTGCCGCTTCATTTAGTTGTAATCGCCGGCTTAACCATCATGCATAGTAGATTGTGGACCCACCAAATTTGAGCCTTGGCTTCCTAGAACCTAACAGCAGATATCACCATGATGGCAGTCGCGGCTGCGGCGGCGGCGGCGGCGGCGGATGGGTATCGAGCATCCAACCCTCCCTCCCAATAACCCCTTCCTATTCCCCCCCCCTCACTCTCCCCTACTTGCACCACTACCCCACTTCTTTTTTTTAATGCCCAGATAAAGGTTGCAACTACCCATCTCTTCCCCGTCCTTTCCTGTTAATGATAATGATGATGATGATGATGACCATGATGATAATGATGCATTATAACGTCGCTCGCTCATGTTTTAACGGAACGTCACTTCCTCCCTCCTCCTCCTCCTCCTCCACCTTCTCCTCCATCCCCCTCGTCCTCCAAATGCAGCGACGGAGTCGGCACTGACACTCCTCCACAGACGCCACCGAATGCCAAGGGTCAGCAGGGACAGCAGAGCCAGGGCGGAGGGGGTCTTTTGGGTGCGGGCGCTTTCCTCGGGAGTTCCTCCTCAGGAAGTTACGGAACAGGCATGGGCGGGGGTCTGTCCTCCTGTTCCCGCGGATCGACAGCACCCTTGCCCGCCCCTGGGACAGGAGGAGCCTCCGTCGGGGACGCCAATCTCCACCAGCGGTACCAGGGAGGAAGCGGTGCTCATGCTGCTACCAACGTCAATCACACCAACACAGCTTCAGCCACAGCACTAACCAACACAGCCTTCTCTCCTGTCTATAAGAAGTACGTCCCGTCTGTCTGTCTGTCTGTCAGTCTCTCTTTCTGTCTGTCTGTCTGTCACGCCAGTATGAAAAGAGTATCCCACGTCTGTCTGTCTGTCTGTCACGCCAGTTTGAAAAGAGTATCCCGTCTGTCTGTCTGTCAGTCTATCTGTCACGCCAGTATGAAAAGAGTATCCCACGTCTGTCTGTCTGTGTCTCTTTCTGTCTGCCCAGTATGTCCACGTCTCTGTCTGTCTGTCTGTCTGTCACGCCAGTATGAAAAGAGTATCCCACGTCTGTCTGTCTGTCTGTCTGTCTGTCACGCCAGTATGAAAAGAGTATCCCACGTCTGTCTGTCTGTCTCTGTCTGTCTGTCACGCAATATGAAGAGAGTATCCCACGTCTGTCTGTCTGTGTCTGTCAGTCTCTCTGTCTGTCTGTCACGCCAGTATGATAAGAGTATCCCACGGAAAAAATGCCTCACTCGGAACGGAAACTAACTTCCATCTTTTTTTTTAATGTGCCTTCGGACATAACAATGAATGTTGAACTAACTGAAGGCTTTTTTGCTCGTCATGTCCATCGGAGTTGTTAAGCATCGATCGATGCCAATTGCTGGAGCTTTCAAAGACCGGATTCCCAATCCCATTTCACATCAGTTGCTTCTGTGCTTGACTTTGTTGCTCCTTGCTTTTAAAAGTTGTCATGTTCGAAACTTGCACAAACTATGTTCCTTAATACTTGACAGTTATCTTTATCTAGTTTATTTGTAACTATCGCAACATTTTTTGATCAACACATATTCACTCTTCCATCAACTTATATACACGTATACAGTATGTGTGGGGATC
>NC_089777.1:31126536-31129036 GCF_040412425.1 Macrobrachium rosenbergii
TCTCATCCTTGAGGTCAGGTTGGCTCCAGAGGGTATTAACTCTTCGGTTTTCCAAAAGATATTTTGGATGAGAGCGCAACTAGCCCTATGCCATTCTCCGACCTGTGACCCACCACAGTCGACCAGTTACCACTTATTTAAATCAATGTTCCGTTCAACATAGGCAAAATGGATTTTCCAGGGAAGGGGCCGAGTTCACCGTTTCCCTCCGTCCAGCCCTGCCGGTATTGATCGCAGGTTATGCTGGTAAGCAATGTTGATAACTGTTGGGCCTTAGAGGTATTAATAATAATAATAATAATAATAATAATAATAATAATAATAATAATAATAATAATAATAATGTTAAACTCCTCCTAAATTGTTAGAACCGAAATACGATAATATGATATCTTAGAATTGTCCCAGGAAGAATATCATGGTGACAAATTTTACACCTTGATTTGAATTCCCAGCGTTCTTAGGGAGCAAAAAATGCTTTACATTGTTGAAAATTAGAGCGCCCGATAGAGATTACGAGTGTACTGTGGTTTCAATGAAGCTCCTTGTGAATCTCGCGGGGATTCAATAATAATAATAATAATAAATAATAATAATACACTAGAAAACTTGTGTGGGTCGTCGACATCAACGTAAAGTAGTTAAAATTCTTTTAAATTTAGAGGGTAAGGTATAATTAAGAAAATGACCAACACACTAAAGGAATAAACCAGCATAAGAGCCTGGATCGAAAATGCAAGTATGTGGAGCAGGTACCTCATTAAAATTCACTCTAATTTTGAATTCATAAGAAAAAAAGATTCCCTTTTAAACTCCCAGCAGTTTTTATTTTCTGGTGATATTTGTAGTGAGCTAAAGATATCCTTCTTCCATGCACTCGGCCTGTCCAGTCAGAGCGAGGTTTTCAAAGCTTTACAGGACAGAGAACTGATGAATTCTTTTGACAAAGCAAATGACAAAGTAAATATGAAATGTTCAGACTAGGCATATAGCTTTACAGCACTTGTGAAGCAACTGATGACTATCAACCCTCATGAATTTCGCACGCACAACATTCCGGACATAACTCAGACCAGATGGCTTTTACACAGCATTACGGCCAAATTCACAGAAATTGCAGAGATTTGCCGCATAGCCACGCCAGTGACCTTTCAGTTGGCAGCGTTATCTCATTTCTGTTTCCTGGGTCTTTCTCTCAACTTTTCAAACTGCTTTCAAATATATACGTGCATTATTATTATTATTATTATTATTATTATTATTATTATTATTATTATTATTATTATTATTATTATTATTATTCAGTAGATGAAACCTATTCACATGGAATAAGCCCACAGGGACCATTGACTTGAAGTTAAAGCTTCCAAAGAGTATGGTGCTCATTAGGAAGTAGTAAGAGAAGTAAAGGGAAATACAGAAATGTATGTACTGTATGTATGTGTATGTATAAGCAAGCCCTGAACTAGGATTATCTATATTCATAAAATGGCGTGTGGGTGGGTGGGTGCGTTCTCGCTGGAATCTCGCTCGCTTCAACTCTAATCCTCCCACGGAATGTGAGAGCTTCTTCGTTTGTTCCCTCTTCGGATTCAGGCTTATAGTGATAGGAGTATCCAATAATGCGATGAGTTCTGGAAATTTATATGCAAATGTGCCCACTGTAAATACATAAATGTATTATTATTATTATTATTATTATTATTATTATTATTATTATTATTATTCAGAAGATGAAACCTATTCTTATTGGAATATTCCAACGGGGGCCATTGACTTAAAATTCAAGCTTCCAAAGAATATGGTGTTCATTAGGAAGAAGTAACAGAAGGTAATGGGAAATACAGAAAGAAGAGAGCACTTATCAAAAAAAAAAAAAAAAAACAGAAATTGACAAATTAATAAATAAAGATAAAAATGTAAGCAAATTATTAAAATACAAGGAATATATTTTTAGGGTGGTAATCCTTTGCATATACTGTATATATATATATATATATATCTATATATATATATATATATATATATATATATAAATATATATATATATATATATATATATATATATATATATATATATATATATATATATATATATATATATATATATATATATTAGTTAACGTGACTAGTAACTTCATGGAGTTTCCACGTCCTTTCTGGTTTGTTCCGGTTTCCGATCACGGAAGTTACCCATGCTTTTTTAACTATATTTCAAGGAATTTCGTTGTAATTTTATAACGCCTTTTTCAAAAATTAGAGGACTCCTTGCCAGTTTTTATTCAATACATTTCTCATTTACTATATTTAGATTTCTAAGAACAATTATCACTAAAACAATTAATACAACTAATAGTAAAAATTAAAATATTGTATATTTTTATAGCCTCAAGAGTGATTAAAAAATGTACAGGTGTGCGGGGCATATGTCGATTTTTAAACTCTAAGAAAATTGCAAAGTGAAATGACGATAATGAAACAAAAGTTGAAAATATGGAAT
>NC_089777.1:31134036-31154036 GCF_040412425.1 Macrobrachium rosenbergii
ATATTTGCATACTCAGAGGTAAATTGCGATATAATGTATATGAATAGACTAAGTCAACATAACATATATATGTGGTTACCAGCTCAGTGGTCTGGTTAGACTAAGACATGCTTAACTTATATATATGTATCTACATATGTCTATATACAGATATCTATATAAAGAGTATATATACGGTATATACATATATACATAGATACATGTTGCGTGTGTACCTGTGTGTGTTTGTGTATGTGTAGATCTAAGTCGATTCCCCATATCTATTGGAATAAAACTGTCAATACTTGTTGGCTGAATGAATAAATTACCTTCATCTCTGTACCCAACCCAAAATACGTAGGTTCGAATCCTGATCAGGGCAGATGCTCTCGTATTATTTCCTCTTGTCTGTCAGTAATTCCCTGTATAAAGTGAATTCGATATTAATGGCTGTTTAGGGTTTAATATTTTGGACTTTGGAGTATAAAATTTTAAAGTAAAAATAAAGTCACGTATCCATTGGTGGACACTATCACAGATATCCAAGTTACACACTTTTCACCCACAGTATAGTTATCATGGTGGAGATATGTTTACTTTTACTTCTCAGGACAAACCTGAACTCACAGGAATATGTACAACAGACTCGAAATCAGCTTGTATCCCTCTTAATGGCTGAATATGTAAGTTACTGTCATTCATGTATCAAACTCAAAGAGCATCTCTTAAGTTCGAATCCTCGGCATGACAGATGCCCATACATAGCATTACTTTTGGGTGTAAGTTATTCCCATCGTTTTGGTGATTATATATATATATATATATATATATATATATATATATATATATATATATATATATATATATATATATATATATATATATATATATGCGTGTGTGTGTGCGAGCGTGTGTGTGTGTGTGTGTGTGTAGTCATCTGCATAATCTTTGCCGTGTGTGGAGGTGAGCAAAGAAGTTTTCTTAGGGTATTTCCCTGCCTGCCTCCTACAACTAAGACATGCAATCTTCCATTCTTCCAGGTATATTGTGTCCCATCTAATAGTGAGTAAGTAGAAGTAGATCATTCTTCGTGTTTTTTTAATTAACAAAAAATAAAAGGCCTTTCTCCACTCTTCCTCCACAGGCTGGTCATCCCAGTGTCTGGGGCGACGTGATGGGCGGCACACTCCTGCCAACAGTAACTGACTCGTACCAGGGCGCCCTCGAGTACTAAATCGCAGTGGGGGCCAGAAGTGTCTGGAGAAAGTAAATGCCAGCAGAGGGCCAACCAGGAGCAGCAGCAGCAGCAGCAGCTGCATCGACGGCGTCGGCAACAGCAGCAGAAGTAACAGAAGCATAATAAACTTCTGCATAAGGGATGGAACGGGCGACGGTGGCGGAGGCGGGAGCGGCCATGCCGAAATAGGGATCCATCATTGTGAACCGTCTCGTTTGTGAGTCAAATGAAACGTGTTGGGCAGCCGCAGGGATCGCCATGAGGCACAGCAGCCCCTTTGCCGAGAGGCGGGGGATGGCGCCCCTCCCATCCGCGCCACCAGGTCCACCCAAAAAGGGCGTCGCTGGACGGTTACTTACGAAGCGTCTGTTCCACAAGAAGTGGGATAAGAGTCGCCGAGGCCTTTGCAAAAGATTGGGCATAGTGAGAGTGTGCGTGCTTGCGCATGTGCATTTTCTCTACATGCATAGATGAGTGCATGTGCCTGGAGATTATATATATATATATATATATATATATATATATATATATATATATATATATATATATATATATATGTCCATATATATATTATCTATATCGTCTATCTATACACGTGTGTGTTTCTCTGCTATTCGAATACCAGTATGAAGAACGAGATGGAGAGAAAAACTTTGACCATCGGCCACTCTTACCTTCAACTTCTTGGAATACAGTTCTTGGTCAGTTACACCATGACCTCAAACGAAAAACCACGCCTTTAACACATTGCAATGCAACCACCTTTTACGGGGTCTAAGCTCCATCATGGCTCCGCATTCAGTGACCTCCATTCGTGCATTACTGAAACTACAGATGGTGAATATCCCTCTGCAGTGAAATGGTACTCGTCTGAAAAAAGGAAAGATAAGTGTTCGACTCACTGGAGAAGAGACCACTGAAGTGAAATCCCAGTTTCCTGAGAAGAAAGCGATCCTCCCAGCGGATCCTTTGGCCCCCTTTTGCATACCCAGGGCATTAGGAGCGGAGGGCTACATTTTCCAGTGGTTTGTGCAGTGTAGGTAATATATGCCCAGAAGGATATGATTTCGGTGAGAAAAAAGAAACCGGAGCTATCTGGTGCGCAGTGCGATGCGGTTGGTCATTCAAAATGGTGGTTCTAAAAAAATAAAAACGATCAGCGACGTTTAAGAAGTGACTTAAAAGATGAACAATGAGACGTTGTCGGACAGTGCCCGAGAACAGCTGCTTGCATAGTGCCCCCCCACCCCCTCCAAAACCCTCCCCACTCATAATTAGCAAGATAAAAACAAATGCCCCAAAATGAACCATCAGTACACCAACAGGTGGCGACAGCGCTACCGCGGCTGTACAGGGAGAAAAAGGGACTTCACCTCTACATCCTCTAACTGACAGTGGAAATACATAAAAGCGTGCCATGATTTACAACGAGATTTTGAGGAAATCCAAAACATAACGAAAGTGAAAACGGCATGAGCTGGAAGACACACGATGTGACGGAAAGATAAAAAAGAAAAGGAGAATGAAAACAGTGATAAAACAGTTCCGACATACACACACACACTCTCCCACCTCTCTGGGTGAAATGATGCAACATGATGCTGCTTGGTCTATAATTTTGTAAATCTTTAGACTGTAGGTTAATGAGTAATTCTAAGATATCAATGAAGAGTTAATATTAATACTAAATATTATTATCTGTGATATATACGTTGGAGCAGCTCAGAGGTAATGCTGCGCTATTGTTATTATCATTAATGAAATCGTACTTATAATTAACAAAATATATTTACGAGTGCAATGCAAATGAGTGTTAAATAGGAAAAAACGTTTCCTCTCTAGTGTTTACAACTACTACTACTACTACTACTACTACTACTGCAACTCCTACTACTTCTACACCACTACTACTGCTCTACTTCTACACCACTACTACTGCTCTACTACTACACCACCACCACTACTACTACTACTACCACTACTACTACTACTGCTACTACTACTACTTCTACTACTTCAAAGCAATACTCATCGCAAGTTCTTGAAATGATGGTACTTGGAGACCTTCTCAGAGTGTGATGTCAAAGAAAACAATGATGATGATGATGATGATCTATAGACCACATAGCGATGCTAAAGGACATGACGCAGGTCACCCAAGTGAAGAAGAAGAAGAAGAAGAAGAAGAAGAAAGAAGAATAGAGAAATTAGCACACCAAAGGAGGTTTCTCTATTGTCCCGACCCCTCACGTCTTTTGGTCACTGTTAATAAAAGGCAATTCGCAAAATCAGGAGGTTTTCGGTGAAATCTTACTGCGATACTTGAAGCTAATTGATAAACTACAAAATTTAATGATTAACTACTCGTAAATGGCTCAAGAGTAATTAATTGAATGCGAATATTACGCACTGCGTGTCACCAAGGATGAAATTACGTGTACTTTCTTTTAAATAATATTTTGTCAAAAAAAATGAACAAAGCTGACAAATAAACTTCCTGGTCTTGCGAATTTCCCGACATTGATTACCAGTATGTAAGACAAGCGCATTTCATCCTTACATTTGTATATTATTTTTGTATATGTATCGTCTCTTGCACAACATAGAGAACAAACTAAAAAACAAAATGGACATTTTTTGGAGACACTACAAACTAAGGTTGAAGACTGCTTGTCTCCTCATGTTGTCTCGATATTATTGCAGTTGATAGGATAGCCAAGCACTAACCCAAATAATTGATGAAATGGGAATTGAAGGGACAGAAATGCATTCTTTATTATTATTATCATTATTTTTCATTATTAATATTGTTATCATGAATGTTAATATTCTTATTTTTGAGATTATTATTATTATTATTATTATTATTATTATTATTATTATTATTATTATTATTATTATTCACCTGAGCCTTTCAACACTACAGAAGCCCAGATGAACAATAATAGGACGTTGCCACCAATTTCAGATGTGGTGTTCTAGGATCATGCTATGACGTCACCAGCCACGTTTGTGACGTCATAAATTCCCCTGTGACGTAACCGAGATGCTTGTACAGATGAAGAAGAAGCCATATTTGAGTTTTCTATGTATTTAAGGTTATTATAACACTAATTATTTTTATTATATACGTAATGTTATAGCTCTATATTGCCAGTCTATTCATCGCTTCGAATAGGCAGTCATAATAACTCAGCACAGAAACGATATCTTTCTTTCCGTGAGTTTGAATACCAAACAAACACAGAGGCAAGGCATCTCTACACTTTGTTTTCTTTTTTTTTATGTAAACTACAGTAACTATCACTTACTAAGTAATGGTAAATATAAGAATAACCTAATGACTGTATTACCTGTCTATCGAATCGCATGTGCCAAACCCGTTCTCAGAAACGGGCATCACTTTCAAAAGTGGTTTTTTGTCATTTTCAAAATGCAATAACCAGTTTCACTCTTAATAGCTAATGTAACTGCCTGATTCACTGCGTCTCCCCTCCGTCACTCAACGGTTTTCTACGGATTTCTGCAAAATGAAACTTTCCGGGTTTATTTTGATGTAAGTTTTCATTGTAGCAATTTGACCAAAATAATGAAAATGTCATAGCACTAGAAAGGATTGTTAAAAATAGTATGGTCTTGAAACGGGGTATTTTTGTTTTCATACAGCATACGGGTTTTTCGAATTGCCTATCCTGACGGAAACAGATGCTAGTACTTCAGTACTCAGCGGCCGACGGGGGTGGATACCCTCATCTATAGGCCTGACCTGCATAAAAAAAATTAAAAAGAAAATGAAAGGAAACATCACTTCAAGTCGATGAGAGATTCTAAGAGTGACGCTACAGACATGTACATGAAATGCACGCTGCATACAAATTCGTAAAATTACACTTCCATAAATATTAATTTTAGGCTTTCGTCAAACTTCAGTGAGGAAATTTTCAGTATGCTTACGCTACCATCGATACTGAAGATATTGCCTTATGATGTACGCGTCAGAGCATTTCCCACGATAGAAATAAAATGCTGTGCTAAAAATGTTTCCAGTAAAAACTCATTATCCAATAGTTTTGAAGCTCAGTCCTGCAGGCTACTATTTTCGTTACCACTAATGAACTACGTGCTCTTTCAATACTGGAAAAGAAACGGATTTTCTAAACTTGGTGTTGATTTTAAGTAAATGAAGGAACTGACTTAAAACTCGTGTTCTATTGTCAAGATGTATCCAGGGATTTAGAAGTGAATTTCAAATAAGCTATGGGATGAAAACAGTATACTGAAATGATTAGACATTTTGATCTTATTCAACTCAACAGTTAAAAATGATCTGGCATTTGAGACTCGCCTTCAGAGGTGTCCTTGTGGCAAGTCAAAATTGTATTTTTTAATGATGTAGTAATCTTGTTTATTTTTTGATTTGTTGACTGATGGAATGTACGAGAAATTGTGGCTTTGACCAAAAACAAATTTTAATATCTTTTATGTGAAATTGCCTCTTAATTATTTGAGTTCTTGATCTTCATGAAGCAGGAATGCGATAGAAATATTGGCCATGCAAAGATAATAGAAATTTGTAAAAATAGATCTACGATAACGCAGAAAAGCCATTGAGGATTAACTTATAGAATTAGCCTCAAGGTTTGAATTTTCCTTTTTATCCATTTATTTATGACATTTTTCACTTTTTTGTCCCTTTTAACTCTCTCATTCCTTCTCGTTATGATGCTACTAAACTGTAAGAAAACATCCTAAGGATTGGCAACCAATTAGTGTCTCATGATCTGTTAATTTGTTTCTTTTTATCATATATATATATATATATATATTTTCTTTTAAGTCCGTACCAGGGGGACCTGACTTGACCTCTTAGACTAGTTATACGTGGAAGTTATGTACATATTTAATGACATTCATACTGAAAATAATAATAAACACGTTTTTTTATTAATACGGCGTATTCTTTTTCTACCTCTCTCGTAAGTGAAAGTGGATATTATCAGTTTATTTTCTATTCCTAAGTCTGGGAACGTATTTGAAAACCCTTTTTATATGTAAGATTTCTAGAAAAGAAGAGGTATACATCCGCTTTGGCTTGAAATCATAGATATATATACACAGGCATACACACACACACATAAATATAAAATGGATATATGTAGCAATGTATGTGTATTATTACTGCCGACTGTCTGTATAAACACTGCATGTAAAAGCATACGAAAACGTATATATAGTAAACCATAGGAGGACACAAACACATAAGTAAACATGAAAATATTGATGTTTATGATTCAAATGGATAAGTTTTGTTCACAGATGCAAGAAATTTTTTTCTCTTAAAAACCATCCAATAACAGTAAAAGATGTCTCCTGGAAAGGAGTCCAGAAAAAGTGTGTGATACCCACATAATATATAATGGTCTTCTCTGAACTGCTTCATGACTTTTTAATCTATCAAAGAAATGACTCAAGTTATATTTGTTAATGCGTGTGCATACGAAAGATGTATATGAAAATATACTTATTTCCATAATTATAATACTTATCAGTAAGGTACCTTACGAGGAAGCTTTATCAAAACGAAAACTGATTGTTTTTTCTCGGCGACAGAATTAGTCACATATCTTTAGGGTACTGGAAAAATTCTTAAAACCAATTTTTAATTCTGGGTTTTTGTCAACTGAGTTCACGAACATGTTTGACTCGTTATCAAGTCCAATCAAAACGTAACCACATTCATAATATATGATAAATAATGTTGAATAAAGCTGAAATTAATGTCCAATGCCACTCAGCGCGTTCTTTTGGAAATCATTCTAGAGAGAATAACTGGCCATTTGACGCTGCGCTCCTCGGATAGTTATTTTTATAAAGGCAGGATGCCAATTCTTTAAAAGCACACATATTACGGAGACGACTACACGGTAGATAAGACTGTCACGGATATTGTCATTTCTTATGCCTCCTTGTTACACTTGTAAATATCTTAGGTAAATTGTGATTCTGTATAAATATTATCGCTGAAAAAATTAATGTGTCATTTTTGATGGAAAAGATATCCTCTCATAAACATCTGAAATTCCCTACATAATGGTATTAAAGGGAATATAACAAATTCGATACACTGCGTCGATGACGCTGAGAACAACAACCCCAATTATCTGTTCACACAATCGATTAATCTTGAAAAACAACACTACAGCATCTGATATTATTTGACCCAAAGTTCTTGTTTCAATTAGTTTGTTTTTGTTTTCAAATTTTATTTCTCTACTTTCATTGCACCTCACCACATTTACAGGTCATGTTTTCTCTCTTATACATTATTTTTCGTCATCAAGCTTGACGACTTCGTTAACCACGTGGAACAGTTGTCTCTGGGATAGAACTCAATTTAAACCAAACTATAATTGAATCTGTTCCAAGCGCACTAATGCAAAAGGTAATGAAGTCATCGTATTTAATGTTATTGAGACAAATTATTTAACACCTCAAACCTCAAATCCTCTTTATCTACAAATTAAACCATTAACATATCTCGTAACCTATATTTTCTGACCACTTGGTTTTTTTTTTTAGCTTTAAGCATTTTTTTCTGACTTCTGTTGTGGTATCTCCCTTAACTATTACACAATACTCTTCATGGTACTTTACAGTCTTCTAATGGCTGACCTAGGAACCTCCATACTTGATTTTTCAAGGTAGCCATATCACCCGTTGCTCCCAGAGCACTGTGGTAGAGAGGTCGTAACCTCGGTTACTGGAACGCATGTCCAGGTTGAAACTTTCACCTCTTGCTGAATCTTTGTCTCGCCAGTCCTGGCCCTTAGCCTTCCAGTCAAGTGGGAAGGAAAATCACGCACGCTGCAGTCTATTCCTTCAACTGCAAATCCTGCTTATCCTACTTCTATTAGTAATCAAACTGCTTTTTTTCATTGCAGGAAGAAATCTGTCTGTATTATGGGAAAAAGGAATGCCATGATTATGTACTCTGCCTGGAAAGATTTGCGGATCCCTTTTCCCTAAGTTCGCAAACAGTCTCCTCTTCTCATCTGTCCTGATAGATTTACGCTATAGTTACTCTTCTACTGAAAGGGAATTCACTTCAGTCAATTCTAAAATAAATACACTGGCAGTGAATCCAGTACGTCGGGTCCTCCTACACTGCTCCTTTCAAATCATATACCGTCCACTATACTCTCTGATTATAAGGTCTGTAGAGTGACTGTGTCTCTGAAGACCGAGAGGGCATCGAGTCATCGGATCAAACAAGTGTTATTAAGGTATTTGTGAACAAACTGGTTCTTAATTATGTTTTGTTATATTTTATGCATAAGTTTTACTTTAGGAATTTAACCTTCGCGTTTGAAGCATTCATTGGAGACGACCGTCAAAGTCAATACAGATAAAATAAACGGAGAAGTTTATAAAAAAACTAACCTTGCTCAGACATTCAAGATAAAAACTAACCCATCGAAATATATATTTAAAATATTTTCACTGGGAACTAAAATATGAATCCTAATTCAATCAAAAATATTATACTTTTCGGGCCTTTACAACAAGGAGTGATTACAATATCTGAACTAATTATCGTTAATCAGTTAGTTTTTTGTTTCACCTGTGTACAGACGCTACATAAACATAATGCTTAACGAAGACTGAAGACCGTAAGGAAGACGTCCAAATAGAAATGGTAACCTCAGTACTCAGTACTGTGAATATAGTGAGATGGAGTTTAAAACAGCCAGCTAGTTAGGTAAAAACTAAACATTTATATAAGATTATAACATGTTACACAAGAAAATACAATTTACATACATATATATACATACATACATATATAAACATATACATAGTCTATACACACACATATATATATAAAGTAAATACACAGGTCAATTATAGAGATTATATATATATATATATATATATATATATATATATGTATGTATATATATAATAAATATATATATATATATATATATATATATATATATATATATATATATATATAAGACAAGAAAATACATATTAATTATGCAGATTATATATACACACACACAAGAAATATATATATATATTAATTATATAGATTATATATATATATATATATATATATATATATATATATATATATATATATATATATATATATATATATATATATATATATATATATATATATACTATATATATATATATATACAAGACCAAGAAAAAAATCGAAATAACTCAAACAGCTATATAATAATAATAATCTATCAAATTTATAACTATCTGTCGGATGCTAATCTGATCTTATATTTAGCAAAATTGCAACTTTCTTAAAACGAAAAACAAATAAAAAGTTCTCCCTTAATATTCGCACAAATATTCAGTCCTCAAAACATCATTATGATTTATATTTTAGAACATCATAAAATCTTGAAATCCTTCTGACAAAAACCCAGTTAACTAAACGTGTTCCCATTCGGGTGGGCAAGTTTAACAAACAAAATAATTGGTTATTGCAAAAGTAAAAAATGCTTATTTGCACCTTGTAATCAAATGGGCAATACGCTGAAAAAAATATTTAAGATATTAAAGCATTTATAATGTTGTACATGAATACACATGCAATATATATATATTTACACACATATATTTACATAAATATATACATAAATATATATATATATATATATATATATATATATATATATTATTTGTAAATTAAAGAATCTGGAATCTAAACTATCCTGTCTCTTTGGAGACTAGCACGAATAGTAGGAATATATATACACAGTGAAACTGTGTAGCTATTTTGTGATTATATATAGCCTATATATATATATATATATATATATATATATATATATATATATATATATATATATATATATATATTTATATAAACATACATATGTTTATATAAACTATATATACATTATATATATACATACAGTATATAATTATATATGTATATATAATACCGATCTATGTAAAAAAAAGACAGCTATATAAAAGAACGTCAAAACGTTAAGTCACAAATTTAAGAATGTTACCTACTTACCTACCGTCCCGAAGCTTAGATCAAGGTACCTTCGTTCTACATACTTAGATGGGGCGCTCATGGCAGTAAGAGGCTTACCCGGGATAAATGTGGTTTATTAACCATGGCTTAATGCTGTTACACACAAAAAAATACGTACAAATGTATATGTACATATATATATATATACATAGATACATGTATGTATATATATGTATATATCTATTACATATATATACACATATATAAAATGTGTGTGTATTTTCTTGAGTGAGTGGGTGAGTTAACTTTATAAGCGATGTACTGTATGTAAGGAAATAATAATTATGAGAAATAATTATGTGCACGTAAGTACCTTTCCATGAACACACACAGCTAACATATTATGTGCGTGATGCGAAATGACTGACGTTAAACAAGCTGATTGATGCTCGGTATCATTACGAACATTTATACGGAAATGCGCCAGTAAGATGTGGAAGCGTGTAGTGTGGTCTGTATAATTCTTTACTACATGCCCAGATTAAGACAAATACTAAAAAAAAAAAAAAAAATATGTATATTAGGGGATTTTCTTGAAAACGTAAACTTTCAGTTATTAAATAGTATTCAACAACGATAACCAATTTGAAATCTAAATATACCTGTAGATCTTGACTAATAATTATAAAAAAAACAATAAATTTGCCCTGGAATCTTTTCTCAAATTCTCGAAGCTAAGCAATAATATATAACATTCGCATGAGAACACTGTACACGCACAAAAGCAGCATCCAGGTGAGATGATTTGGACGGGATCATTGGTTCGATAAAATGATCGAATGTTTGTGGCGCATTAACCGAGAAAATGACTTGATAATCGGCTAATAACAAACCAGAAGCAAAAGAGCGAAGGAGGGACGTCTGGGGACAACGTAAGCCGATACCTAGTTATACGGAGGCTATTAAAGGCGTATGTACCTTAATGTCCACATTAAAAATTAGGCTCAAGGGCCTATTACAGTATGGGCGGATTTAGGGCGGCCACGGCAGAGCGTGATTGGCCAGATGAGGTGTGGGGAAGTGGCTGGTCAGGTGTTAGTGTGAACTGGCAAGGCAAGATGGCAGCACAGATCACATTACCCTCCGCGTGGCTACACTCGCCTCCCCCAGGCCACCCCCCGGCCACCATCCAGGCGACCCGTGCTTCTAAGCAGTGAACGCAATCAGCGTTTCAAGTCTGTCTTAATGTCAACATTTGCGTGGATTTTTCTGTTTCTCCGGCCCACCGATCAGCATCAGGCTGCACACGACACGTCGAGCTTTCAGTCGACGACCGGCGAGCGAGGCAACAAAAGGCTCTAGAGGGAAAAAGAAAGGGTAAAAAGGACAACGGACATCGGTTAGGCGAGGGACAACGCTAGAGTGACAGGCTGGTCTCAAGTTACTTGCATTCCTCTTCACACCTCTGCCTCTCGGCCGTCACCCTGGCACATCACTCTCTCTCTCTCTCTCTCTCTCTCTCTCTCTCTCTCTCTCTCCCTCTCTACTACTATACGAGGTGGAAGGAGAAAAGATAGTAGGGTGGGGTGAGGGAATGGGGCAGAGGAGGGTTTCAAAGAGGACCTTTCCTGATTTTAGGAGTTTCTCTATTGACAGTATTCTCGAGGTCTGGTTGTCACTCAGTGACGAACAACGTTGGACGGTATGGCGTAGGCGAAATGAAATGAAACTATGTAACGTATTTGAAGGACCTGTAAGTTACATATTTCCTTTTTTTTTTACTTTCAAGTTTTCAAAAAAAATTCGCGAAAGAGAGAGAGAGAGAGAGAGACTTGACCGATTGGGTGGTCCATATATATGTGCGTCACTCGCCATTCTTAGGCATACTGATTATAGGTGATTTGAAAATGGTCAAAGTACGGCACATAATTGCAGTCATATACCCTTTTCTTTTTTGAATTTGCTAACAAACGTCCCGTTTTAAATACAAAAAGTGAAAGTTGAAATAAGTCATTTTCCTTACGCCATCCGAGTGACCACTAGTCATCAACTATGAAGAAATAATCGCGTTCCAGGCACCATGTGCATTTGGCAAAAGTTTGATTCATTTAACTTCCACACTCCCGGACACCACATGATTTTCGACAAATCATCTCGCATCCTACGTCTCTCAAGCGGTATTAATTATTTACGTAAGCAAACTTTTCTTGAGTTCAAGACTTAAATGATACAATACTGTTTTACTTATTTGATTCCACGTTTCGTTTTGCTACCGAATATTTCTGTTGCTTCTTGGGGCACTGGTTATTATCTGGATTCCATCAAATCAAGATAAGGAAATTGCCGACTGTCAAAAACTACTACATAAGCAGATAGACAAGTGCAAGGGATATGACTGGTTTCAATTTTACCCATCTAAGTGCCCTGAATAAAATGGTTGAAACTCTAAGAGAAATCATGATTATAATAAAATTTTACACATATATATACACAGTATATATAATATATATATTTTTACACACACATATATGTGTGTGTACATTATATATATATATATATATATATATATATATATATATATATATATATATATATATATATATATATATATATATATATATATATCACCCACTGTAGGAGGTGCCAAATGACATTTTTTCACCATACACATGCTGTTTCCTACCTTCGTCTATTAGTAATGCTTATAGCGTCTTTAAAAATGATCGTTAATACAACAAGGATGAATATTTTAATTAACAAAATTCCTAGTATCCCTCGTTTTCCAATATAAACTATGGCCAAAAAGATTGACTATGCCGAATTCCATAGCTTTCAATAATATACTTTAGTCATTGCATGTCTTACGATTATTTTTTCGTAATTCTTTAGTTACTTCTAAGAATTGCAGTAAAAGTTAAATATGAAATGATGCATCACAATTCTCTTTATTTGTAGGATTTACACGTATGTAATGATTAATATTGACAGCATTCAATGGTAATCTCAAAAGTCTTTACCTGACATGCATCATAACACCTGAACAATGTTTTAGCATCATTCACAATATCTGCATAACAAGAATACATACAAATAGTCATTCATTATACGAGTATAGTATTAAAGTATGGCAAGCATCAAATATCAGTTCGCTTAGAAAACTGTTTCGAGCTCTTCAGTCATAAAATTAAAACAAGCAAACTTGACGCAGCCACTGATTTTAGGCAAGAGACTAATTTATTTAAAAATACTTGACCTACTTTAGATACTGTTTTAAAGTTTTAATCATCAAAAGGCAAATTTTTTTTCTCTCTCTCTCTCTCTCGTGGCAAAGAGGCAAGAGCACCCAGAAATCTGGAACGCTGTTGACCTAAGCCGTGAGTTTTGTACCTAGATGTTAGTCGATCGATGTGGGTCGAAGCTAGGGTAAGGAGAAAAAAGTCACCAGACTGGAGTGTTCATTCCTCCGTCATAATGAAGAACATCTTAACGAGAATGCCTGAAAGTGGTAATACACACAGTCAGTCTCTCTCTCTCTCTCTCTCTCTCTGGTACTATTTCGGCCATTGTTATGTTAACATCGAAGGCGTAACTACTCTCAGGCGACCCGGTAACACCCGTCAGGCTATACTTTCCCACATTTACTCAGTGGAAACCGGCAATCCTCGGATTAAACGGCTCAGTTTCCTTCCCTCAACTTGCATGCTTTGGCATTCTCTACCTGCCTCAATTTCTCGTAATCCTTTTAATTTTATTTTCTTTTGAACTCCACCCTCCTTCCTTCCTTTTCATTTTCTTGTTTTCTTCGGGTCTGGGCTAGTAAATAAACAGTTCTAGTCGTCCTTACATTCAGTGGGGTAGTTCGTGTCGGTAGGAAGACCAATGGGAGGGCTGAATGAAGTACGAGTAGAGGAAGAAACTAAATGATGGGTCCTGATTCTGTAAGAGGCTACATAGCCGTCTCTTGAACGAGCGCAAAATCACAGAAACTAAGGAAACGGAAACAGGGTGAGAATTTCAAAGCCTGGCGAATGTATTAAAGAAACTAACACAAAACTAACGCTGCCCGGTGTAGGAATGGAAGGCCACGGTCTGAGAAGTTAGAGAAACCAATTATTATTATTATTAATATTTTATTGAATATTATTGCTGCTTCAGCTGCATTTATTTTGTAGAAGACTTTTTCTATTTTCCTTATTGCTTCCCCCATGAAATGACAAATATAGGCGAGCTGTTAGCACGTACCTCCAATGAAGAGAAGTCCGCAATAAGGAAAATAGAAAAACTCTACAAAATAAATGCAACTGAAGCAGCAATAATATTCAACAAAACCTGTTTAAAAGAGGGTCTGCTGCCAAATTTTTTTATTATTATTATTATTATTATTATTAGTCATAATAATCATGACTTCTATGAAACTAGTTCTAAAACTATGAACATGTTTACCATAATACTTGTACATGAAGAGAGATAGAAGGAAAGAAAAAAGAACTGAACATACTCGTATATAATAAATAACAATAAACAGATCGAATGATCTATGTAATTCTAAGTAGTCTGATTTGATGGGGAGTTATACACATTCCACGTCTATCAAGAAGACCAACAAAGAATGATTACCTCCCTCAATCTAAATGACGACTGTTTCTTAATATTACAATTTGTCTCTTCCTTATATGTGGAATATTTACCTATAAATTAGTCATATTTTCTCCATACAGATATCAAATTATTCATTACATGTTTCATGAACCTTGAATTAACTAAGAATAGTGTGCTTACAGGAGAAATTTATGGAAAATGGTGCTTAATATTCTTATCAAATGTTACAGAATTTAGCTCTCATTTTCTTAGAATGATGGGCAATCTCTTTTCTGATTGGTTATTACTTATTTACTTTAAAAATTAATTGCATTGCTCCACACATATTTTATTTATATATAGCAACCACAGCGTGATTGTATTCACACGAAGACCGCCGTTGCTTACAACAATGGAACTGCTGTATTTAGTCTGCCGTGCTCCATGTTTTTCAACACGGACATGAAGTTACACCAAATTTCGGCGGCGGGACGTAGCAGGAACCACATGATTCCCACATAATCTCTAGGGGGAATATCTGACGGGAATAGTTTGCGTTCTCTCTCGACCGCGTTCAGTTTCACGTAAAATAAAAAAAAATAAAAAATAAAAATATTCAGATCGAGTTCTGGCATTCTGGGATGAATTTAATTAGTTTTCTGCAAATATTGACGAAAATTAAATGAACCTTAGTGGACAATTAGGAAAAATCACTATTTATCTATCTCCAAGATTATTTATCTACGGACGAGGTCCGTTGTGTGCAAAACTGAGAGCTGAAAGAAAAAACAAAGTTTTCAGCGAGCGGCTAATTGTTGGCAATGCGGGACTAGAGGATGAAGAGAACCCAGATGAGATCGGTGCCATTGACCCTGCTAAGCCATGACGCCACATAACTTATACTCTGCAGTTACACATTGCCAAGAAAATTGAGCACACTTGTGGATGGGCTGAACGTAATCGTTTTCAGGAAGTGACAGACACGACGAAATTAAGCTAAAAAGCAAGACATTACGGACAGCCCTTTACAATAATTCAGGGGCTTGTTAGGCAAATCAATTCATCCATCGCACCACATGTACAGAATAAAGTTTACTGAAATAAGTTGGTAAGCTGAATACAAGCTGACAAACCTTGATAACTCATCTATACAGAACACTCTGAAGAAATACCTTTAGTTTGAGAAACATGTATGGGGGATTTTCCGAGATCTCCATAATTCTGGAGAAATTCAAATGATCCCCTCCCCCGAAACAACACAATCACGGAACGGGGGAATATACATGTAAGTAAATACAACCTGCCTGGTCATATTTACTTACAAAGGTTGTTGTTATACTTTGCATAAAACATTCAGAGAAACGTATTTTCCTTTGGTCTTAAATCTCTATGCTCTATCGCTGAAGAATTTTCAGTGAAAGACAAAATGGCTGCGTTCGCTGTTCTTACACCAAACCAGACAGAGGAAGCGTAGGTACAACATACCCAATCGTTCTAGCTAGATGAAAGGCATTTCTAAAACAGCTTATTTTCATGAAAACTGTTCCCATTCAAGCCGAACGAGTATTAAGTTGCCAAGAAATGGGACATCTGTTACTTCACCCACCACCCGAGAGAAGGGTAGATACCGAGAACTCAAAATGCAAAGCCTGGCATCTGTGTTCTGAAAAATACGAGTATTGATCGTAAGTATTTTTAATGTTGAGCGATCCAAAATCCTGCAAAATGTCCAGTTTGAAGGAAAAGTCCAACTGGCCCCCGGAAAACCAAGATGTTTCCAAAATGTAGTGATTGCAATGTCAATGTATTCCATGCAAATTGCAATATACTGCAATTATTCAATCTCGTAGCGACCCAAAACACTGTATTTACTGTATATCCATCTGACAGAGAAGTTAATTTTGAATCCCTCAAAACGCTATAAACAATAGTCTTCGTGTTTTTGTGAAAAATATAGCAAGAGATGCATAAAAACAAAACACATCGTATGCATAATTGAATACATACCGTCATAGTAAGGGCATCCAGCGGGAAAACAGGACTTTAGGGATACTGTAACAAGCAAATCAATGCTATGACAGGTCATTGGTTCACAATTAGAGATAACATGCGTTTCACAAAGCATTTTAATCTATTTGCAAAGGCCAATCCAACATTACTTTCAAAATTAATTTTTATATGAATTCTTCATTTTAAGTATATATCTTGTCTATTTTATTCTTATTCCTCTAGTGTAGATCTCCCATTTATATCCATTCATGTACATTTACATTATACTTGTAATTCCTAAGTTTATCCAAATTGCCTGATCCGAATGAGCTCGTGTTAAACTGTCCCTTGGACGAATTGTGAAACGATAATTGAACCAACTGTCACTTAGTCGAATCAACGTTGGACTATCACAGATAATTAATCGTCATTGGACCAATCGTCCCTAACCAAACCAGACGATTTATACGCAGATACGAGTGCACCGCTTTAATCGAAAAGGACCGATGTCCACAAGAATGAAAACATTTATAATGAGTAAAACCTGAAAAATTATCATTATTCGAAACTAAAGATATTTCATAATTTTGAATAAGCATCAATTGAGGAGATTCAGCGGAATAAAATAAGTAGCGAGTTGGTTTTAATGAATTCAATGAATTCATCATGAAGCATATGACTACTTCAAGCCTTTCTTCCAGCAGGTCCTCACTTTTTCCTCACTTCACCCTTTAGCCCTAATCTAAATTCGAGATTCAAGTTCCCCTGGCCGGCGGTCTTCGTTTGAAGGAAGAGATTCAGGTAAAACTTTCAAAGCTAAATACCAAATATCTTTATACAATTTTATGGAAACAGTTTGACAGTTAATACATCTGAGCCTGATGATACCCGCGATACTTTTTATGTATCCAACGTGTTCATGCCTAACTTTTAAAACACCCTACTAGTGCTCAGCAACTATTTTGGAATACAGTTTTACTTTTAATAACTGGAGCTTGGTGATACCGGTAATGCTTATTAGTTTTCTGAAAATAAAACTATTGTGCCGGCTTTGTCTGTCCGTCTGCACTTTTTCCTGTCAGCACTTTTTCTGTCTGCCCTCAGATCTTAAAAACTACTGAGGCTAGAGGTAATCCATCCTCCAATCATCAAAAATACCAAATTGCAGCCCTCTAGCCTCAGTAGTTTTTATTTCATTTAAGGTTAAAGTTAGCCATGATCGTGCTTCTGGCAACACAACAATACGGGCCAACACGGCTCATACAGCATTATTCCGAGACCACCGAAAGATAGATCTATTTTCGGTGGCCTTGATTGTAAGCCGTACAGAAAACTCGATTGCATCAAAGAAACTTCGGCGCATTTTTTACTTGTTATATATGCAAACGCTTGAAGCCGTGCTTTTAAAACATATTACTGGTGCTCAACACTGTAAAGGTTGTTAAAACCATACATACTCGCCACAGTAACTTGACCAATCACCGATCCTAATCCAACAGTTGATGCGACAGATACTGATTCATACTTAAAAGAAGATCTTTCCAATGCACCTTGTCCAAAATAACAAGAACTTTGTTTTAAGCCAAGAACAACGGAACCTCTTCCATTTGACAATTCAAATAGGAAAGGCTCCTACGTAAATAATGAAGCGACATCAACGCCAAATTCAGATGTGCTTCAAAACAACTTACCTTTACCGTAAATATAAGCAAGGGAACTTCGCACATATCTTCATGAAGACTTTTCAAGAAAATTAAACACAATCGAGACAGCATAGATCTCTATCATGACTACCAAATTCAGTCACGCTTCAAATCAACCATCTTCACAGCAAATACTAACAGAGACCTTTAACATGTCTTCCTCACGAGTATGTTTCGGCAAGACCAGAGATTAACGATGACGAATATGGGTGTTCGAAGAATGAGTTCTTCGTTAATGGCAAGCAACTGCCAGTGACGAATACGGGAGCTGGCAATATGCACAAAAAGATAAGAAACGGACAGAGAGCAGAGGCGTTGCGGTGTCAAACCTGTTGCCATAGGTAAGGTAACCCAGATTCAGCGGTGAGAACTAACCTGTTTTTATATAAAAGCTGCAACTCTGTGCTTTAACCCTACTTAATCCGACCACTTTTACGTTTACAGGTATGTTTCAGTCCCATCGACACCAGGTTCTCGACGTGGATAATTTACTTTTAGGGAAAACAGTGGGGAAGCCTCTTTTTGTCTAAGTTTGGCATTGCTACACTTGATAAAAATAGCGGAATGTATTTACTCGAATGTGTATATCGTGAATATTCATAGAGGCGCATGCAGATATACATACATACATACGTACAATAATATTTTATATATATATATATATAAATATATATATTATATATTATATATATATATATATATATATATATATATATATATATATATATATATATATATATACATATATATATATATATATATATATATATATATATATATATATATATATATATATATATATATATATATATATATATATATATATAAATCTTTGTCACTTGAAACACACACGACTTCTTTACATTTACAATATTAATCCATAACTGTCGTTTAACATCGAAGTCACTAAACCTTGATAAAAATTTACATTCAAGAGGAATTATAATTAATAAGCGCTTCCCTCTTGGGTGTAGGTTATTTCTGGGGTACAGTGAACTGGATATTAAACAATATTTGTGACTTAACATTTATGAATATAGAAAATGTCACGGCGTATGTGACTATATATCTATATATATATATCTATATATCTATATCTATATATATATATATCTATATATATATATATATATATATATATATATATATATATATATATGTATGTGTGTGTGTGTGTTTGCTTTCTTAACTAACATATTTTAGCAAAGGACGCACGCACAAGCAAATCACTGCCACGTTAACGACTGAATTATTGATGAACTCCTTGTACAGAAAAATTCCACATTAGCTGCCTCCTTGCAACTCCACGCAAGATTTACTGTCAGCGTGCCAACCCTCCTATGTATACACACTGTGCCACTCATCTCTCTTCAAGGGAATAATTAAATTAAGGTTATAAATCCAAGCACTGGAACACTTTCAGCCATTCAGCACTTAAAACAGTAAAAAGGAGCTTGGGAGAGGTTGGGCAGCAAGAGAGATATCCAGAAAATGACCG
>NC_089777.1:31156536-31171536 GCF_040412425.1 Macrobrachium rosenbergii
GAAAATGAAAACATTACATTGTTCATATCCTTTGGGGTTTACCTACATTTCCGTCAGCATTGAAGATTATTGCAGCGCGCGCGCTTGTGTGTGTGTGTGTGTGTGTGTGTGTGAGAGAGAGAGAGAGAGAGAGAGAGAGAGAGAGAGAGAGATTTTAACTGAAATCTTCAATACAAAGGGAGAAAGGTGCAGCCACAAAGGAAGCTTGCACTGGTGCGTGATTTGAGTTACTTATGACATGAAACGAAAGCATACTTTTCCCCCTCTTTTTTTTTCCTTTGTCAGTTTCATGGTAAATCTTTCAGGTTGTCAACAGACACTAGAGGTGATAAAAGTAAAACGTGTTATTTGTTTGCAAGACAACCTGTTCAACGTAACATGACCCGGATCTTTTTCTTGACAGCAGTTTTCACACTAGACGACCTCAAGTATGCAACCCAAGGAGGGTCCTATTATAACGAACTCTTGGGACCTAACCGGCACCTAATCCCTTCAACATATCTGGTTTACATGACAATTTGCCATAGCAGCAATTACTGTTCTTATTAAATGTCGTCCCAGGTCATGATGAATGACTTAATGCATCTCTTTACATACTGTGGCCATTCATATATCGCTGAGGTTTGTCGTGAAAAAAACTGCTCGTTAAGCTGCTATTCGCTTGTTTACTGAAGTTAAGCAATGCTGGGTCTTGTCAGTTCTTGAATGGGTGACCATCATGAAAGGACAGACGAGATCGGTAGTTGAGTCTTTTTAGTATCCATGGGGTTAGTCGAGTGAACAGCAATAGGCTGCAAAATAATTAACAAACATTTTTGGAAGATCCATTGTACACATACACATTTGATACACACACTATATATATATATATATATATATATATATATATATATATATATATATATATATATATATATATATATATATAAATATATATTTTTATATATATAGTTACTCTCTTTTTTCTCTCTTCCTGGATAAATAAATTTGCATTTTTTATATATATATAGGAGTGTAGAGAAGAGAGAGAGAGAGAGAGAGAGAGAGAGAGAGAGAGGCTTCTTTCTCAAACAAAAATCTTTATTTATCCAGGAAGACGAAAAACTAATATATATATATATATATATATATATATATATATATATATATATATATATATATATATATATAGAGGAGAGAGATTCTGCCAACGTTTACATCACATGATGCATCCTCAGGCTGAAATTACAGATTAATGGGAAAAGCTTCTTTAAAAATTTTTAAAGAGAGAGAGAGAGAGAGAGAGAGAGAGGCAGGTTCTTTACAAACAAAAAAATGCAAATTTATTTATCCAGGAAGACGAAAACTATTACTACATTTACATAACTAATATATATATATATATATATATATATATATATATATATATATATATATATATATATATATATATATATATATATACACACATATATATATATATGTGTACTCTTATGTATATATCATATGAGGAGAGAGAAATTCTTCTGAAACGCAAAACCTGCAACTTTATTTATCCAGGAAGACGAAGAAACACTCCTCCCAACTACTTCCAATTTGCTCTCGACATAATTCTCTCAACTCTTCCATTTCAATTTCCGATCCAATTACTGAACTTTACAATCCCACCTAACATCCCCTCTATTTGTCCACCTCTATTACAGAGCGCTTACCTCCTATTTCCTCTCGTAATGTAGAGTGATTTTTTTCCTATTTTTCTTCGGTTGTTTCACTGTGAAATTCCATTTTCCTCTTGCGCATTCTCCCAGTAACTTGGGTTTGACAAAATTATTATGCATAAGGTCCATTTCATGGTCACTACAGCATATATGTCATATTCGTAACGTCTTTATTCCACTACATATAGCGGATATGTCGCACTGTAGATATACATTTTTATACAGGTACTTGGGTACCATTATTTCGTACAATATGTCGTAAATGCAGACTCTTCGATATGGCAGATGCGTTACGCTACACTTTAATCCGCTGGTTCCTCCATATCTCAACATGACTGGTTGTGCAGGGTTTCCAATAACAGCACTAATATTTTCGGCACCTCATTTTATTGAGAATTTATCGGAATTTCGTTTTATGAATCCTTCTGTACCACTGCTCTTATTTATTTCTCCTAGAAAAACCTCTTTATCTTTTGTAGCTCTAATTTATTTTCATTCATTAAATATCGTGATTTTTTTCATAAAAGTTTTTGGTCCTTCAGTATTTAATTCACACACAATTACTATACCGTATATATCCTTAAAAGGAATATTTTACCATTACTTATTCGTAGTCTAAATCATCAAAATGCTTTCCTCTTTTGCCTTTCTCTTATTCGGTGCATATAAATTCTCACTTCCCCGGCAATCATCCTCATTATTCACAACCACATCCAGACGAATAATTACATTTGAGACGCAATTTGCCTATCACCTGGCGGACGCGCTCTCTCTCTCTCTCTCTCTCTCTCTCTCTCTCTCTCTCTCTCTCTCTCTCTCTCTCTCTCTTTTGAACACTATTGCCTCACAGAATCACCGCTGAATTATTCCTCTTTTACTGTTTGTACAGGAAAGGAAATTATTAAAATCCATTTAAATTCATTTATTCTCTAATTCATGGACACTCTTCTCACTCTTCTGTAACTCTCCCGGATAAATAAAAGGATGGGGGGGGGGGTTAGAACGCAGCGTTAAAGCCCGTGGTTTATATACCCAGACTTTTACTAAAACTTAACAACACAACAACAATCCCTAGCGGTGTGGGGTCACAACAAGTTTGTAAAGACAAACGAGTAATAACTATTCTTGATGCAGAGGCAGACAGAACTTGCAACCAAATGCCCTGATGTAGCCCAGACCCGCATGAAATAAGAAAAAGTGGGCTTAATCCGGAAGGAAAATTGTGAGAGTCAGGGAGAACGGATGTGGTTACAAAACAGCAAAATAAATATAAATGACTGGTGTTCCCCCATATCGTCAAGAAGAAGGCTGAGACGCCACGTCCCGACCCTAGGAGCTTAAAGTATCATCTCGAACCTCAAAGGTACCTTTAATCTGCATTCGTACATAGGGGCCAGTGGTTCAATCGATGTTATACGCAGAAAAAAATGCTGGATACAAATTCAGTCTTACTTAAATAGGTTTTTTTTTTATGACGTTACATACTGTTCTGAAGGTCGGACACAGCCACCTCTATCATTGTGTGTTCATAGAGGGACCAATGCGAAGCAAGACTGGTTTCTGGCCGGGTGACAGCAAGTCTACGGTAAACATAGAATTAACTATCTCTAGACAGGAAAAAATGCATTGTTACACATATCGTGTCCAAAATGACAGTACTATAAGAGATTCGAGGGGTCATGTCCAGTCTCTAGGAATTGAAGCACGTGCTGCCTTAAAGCTCGGAAGGAAATTGCACTTTCATTCTGCACAAATTGATATAGGGGACAATGATGAAAGGCATTGACCCCAGGCTACACGAAAGGAAGTTCCGACCCTTCCTTTTGCAATGATAGAGAGACTGGAGCCGGACTGGACGACAGAAATTCTAAATGTGGAGTGTATTCCCTGCAGACTATTGTAATAACATACAGTTACACAAAAACATGGATACTTACAGTTTAATTATATAAAGACTAGTGTACCCATACCGTCAAATATGATGGCGTCGAGACAGCAAGCCCTGACCCAAGGCATGTAACGTCCCTAGGGCTGGGCCAATGCCCCTTCATTGGGCATATTCTTACATAACGAACAACGGTTCTGTCATTGGTAAACGAAAATTTATATACAAGAAAGTATTTAGTTACATACTTAACTTTATGTAATATATTATTATTTGTGGTACTGAAGAGTTCTTTTCTTCATCCTTTCCCTTCTAGAACAGTTTCATAAAAAGAGTATTATAATTCTACCTTACCGTAAAGTATTGTTTTTAGTTTTATATAATAATATTTTCTTAATTTTCTCTCCCCATTTTTCTCTCTGATTATGATGGAATTTCGTAGGAAGATTTATGGTCAAATCTTTAAAACGTTTGTCATTTATACTTCAGGAACCACGATAATCGTAGCTGCTGGTCTTCACACTCACACTTCGCAACTGTTCATAATAATGCATTACATATCTATCAACTCGCCTATTTTCTAATGTCACAGGTCGTTTTACAGGTCAACATCCAACATCTGATTCTGATCAACACTGACATACAGGCAACCTGCGGTTTATCGAACATTTTCGCCATTTATTTTTGACTGACATTTTTCAGGGTCTCATAACGGTCTCAAGGTCAACATTTTACATTTTCTATGTGTACGATGAAAACTGGGACTGATGATTATTTTTCCCAAATATCTTCTATTTGTCTCATTTTTCGAGATTACAGGTAAATTTAGAAGCAAATATTACGTGATCTCAGAGGCTATGGCCCTAAATTCTCTAAAGACCTTGTATGTTCTGACCAAAATAGCCTACCAAGCAGAAATACCTGCCTTATTCGTGTTGATACCTTGCAATGTTAGAATTCTAAGCCCAACCTGAATTTCTCCAAGTATTACCTCATTCAAGAGGTAATACTTACCAACACCCCAAGAAAGCCTCTCAGCTGCCAATCCAAGCTTCAGTCCCAGCAGAAGCCCACCTCCCACTGTCAAGTGCCAGCCCTCATCCGAAAGTGAACCCAAAAATGGGTATAAAGAACCGCCCGAAAGCCACGGCATTCGAAACTATCCTATGGTTCTAAATTAACCTGAAAAACCCTAGTTGCAACAACAGCAAACACAGGAGATAACTGAACGAATTCTGTGCGAATATAATAGCTGCATCGTTGTACCCAGGCAGACATTATTCAACTGTGCTATGGTAATTTTTGTTAAGAATGCCTGGCATCAACAACATGGTCACAGACCCATTTTTACACTTTTAAGACATATTTTAGTGTGTAGGCAAACAGTTGCGAGGAACAGTAAGAGCCCAGTTAAAACTTGCTTTCAGTCACGTTAGTTAAACGAAAAGCAATTTTGGAGAGGTGTAACGTCCAGGAAATTAGATTCTGGCGATAACATGCAACGACACGAAATCACGATCTCAACATAAAAAAACTACCACAAATTGCATAATCGCTCAAGAAGTCTCAAAAGTAATTAATTTCATGATAACATTTGGTTTTATTTTCACAATCGTATTACATCAAGCAATAAGCCATATTTGCTATGGTATGTTGTCATGGTTGTATTTAAATGCAATTGCATTAAATCGGTGTCAAACGGACAGTTGGAATCTACTTGTTAATATAATTACTACTGCTGAGAGGTCCTTCATCATCTTCCCTTTCCCTCTGATAAGACTTCTCTTCGAATTCCCTCACTCCCAACGATGTCAAAAAGGACCCAAAATATATTATGTTACTAATGGCTTCCAAATGAAGCGCCTGCTCTCCTCTTTCTTTTGATTGCGATAAGGAGCGCGCGATTTTGTTTTCCTGGCGTCGATGACTTGGGGAAAGAAGCGGTGTTATTATTTACATGGCTGTTCGCTATTATTATTATTATTATTATTATTATTATTATTATTAGTAGTAGTAGTAGTAGTAGTAGTAGTAGATCTTGCATATTATTACTGTACGAATCTTTACAACAATGACTACTGATATCACGAATGATGATATCAATATCAATACTAATATTAATATTAACATCTTATCGCTCAACCTGAAAGAAATAATAAGGCACTTCCTGACAATGGAAACAGCTTAAAAGAAAAATCGTTTAGAACAGATGAGAGAGAGAGAGAGAGAGAGAGATGATGATGATGATCAGAAACTGCGACAATGTATGAGGAAGCAAAGACAAGATTCCTGAAGAACGCAGAGTAAAAAGAGAAGTCCTGCCCTTGTTCACGCCGTGTTTAACAAGGGGCTAGCAAGTGTGATTCTCTGTCGTACGTGTGTAATCTTTAAACAGTCTGTTCTTCAGTTTGGTTAAGTAATCGAAATTACTTATGGTCTGTCTGCCTCATTTTACAAACGTGACTAGTATTTAAAGTGGAATTAAAACGAATAGGCAGAAAGCAAGGGATTATCATAATTATACTAGTCACTGTTAGTTTTTGAATAAAAAAAAATCACAAATTTCGTGCTAACTGCCATTCCTACGTAAGCTTTCCTGGTATATATTGTTGGAAAATAACGAATAAAAAGCATGGAATTACCCAAATTACAACGGCTGTTGTTTTATTATAAGTTCCTAATAATAATTTGCTCAAACCTATGCACATGTACTAAAAGTGTATTTATTAAACGAAGTATAGAATTTCATATAAAATCAGCAGACATCATTTTCCCAGTTTTTGTCATAATACACAGATCTCATGCATTCTGTATACAAGTATATAAACGTAGATACATATCCAAAAACTAGTTTGCCTGTCTGGTTTCACCAAAAAAAAAAAAAAAAAAAATCCTTAATCATTATACAGTTAGTGTTCAAGTCAAATGAACACGCCTAAGTAGATATTTGGTAGATGTACAGATTAAGTAATAGTAAAAATATTATCATTTGCAAAAATTTATGGAACAGGCCTTAAAGGTCATTGTCTTGCTATACTAGTTTCCACGACAGACTGCAAAAATGTGAAAAGAGGAAAACATACGAACAAACCTAAGATACTGTATATCGACAAAAGTATAGTTACGGTTTGGACCAACAACAACAATAATTATTGATGTTCCAAGACTTCAAGTGAAGGACGCTGTTGTTGATATTTTGGTCTTCCGTCATCTAAATTAAATCTAACTACTGTCTTGATTATCTGAACAATCAACAAGTGCCAGCTCCCCCCATTTCCTAACCAATCAACGCCACTGCCCCCCTTAGCGATCACCACACTCATCTCTTACAATTATGAGTAGCTATTTTTTTCTTCTAATACATTGTGTACTTGTTTATTTACTTTATTTTTTTGTATGTGGCCATGAGTTGAAATAAAGTATACTATTATAACTATTGTCTATATGCTGACAAGGTACAACAGTCACCTAAATAGTAAAACCAATTCAAAAGCAGGACATGTAGATACCAAATGCAGATAATTTTTTCTTTATCACAGAACTATAATATCTACCAAACAAATGAATTATACAGAACTAGTGTATTTTGGCGTACTTGTAGTACAGTACAGCATAAATATCTAGATTTGCAAACAGAATCAGAATAGACTACATACTATCTAAGAAAAAAAAAAAGAAAAAAATATTATCGATGTAACATATGATCACTATCAGACCGGGGGTGTCCCCAGCAGGGACGAATCAGATGGTAAATAAGAAGTGCTCGTGTTCAAACCACTCACAGCGACTCAGAAGCTCCATAAACGTTAAGGGGACCAATGTCGAATCTCTCACTCGTGGCAGCCGGTAAACCAGGCGCTTTGAGTCAACAAAAGGCTTTGGGGCTGGAGTTGTCAAAACACCACTTGAGAGCTTTCTTCGAGGACCACACCCACCGCCTCCTCCACTCCACGGGGTCAGGAAGGTCGGCCTGATGGAGGGGAAAGTGGTCCGCAGTCGAAACTGCTACTTAAGATGCTCGTGTTGTGGGCGAGAGGAAGTAAACATCAGGGAAACGACATGGCAAATTATACATTTGGAATCCTGGTGGGCAGGTGAGGTTGTCGATGCTTGTTCCAATGTTCTTGCTAACCCAACCGCATTCAAGTGCATTAAAACATAACCTTTGAATACCTAATAATACTGTAACAATATGCTTATTTGAGCTCATGACCACATACAAATACAGTTACGGATACGTAAAGTACAAAATTCAATTAGAAAATCTTAGAAGAGAGCCACACCCATAACATTAATGATATTAAAATAATAACTTTATTTGCATGTGGGGGTAGCGATGGATTTACCCAAATTAATAGTATTCTGAGTAAGTGTGACAAGAGAGCTTTATAACTATTGATAGCAGTCAGAGCAAGGAAAACAAAATTGATAAGTGACAGTATTAAATTTAAGGGACAATATCAGCATGAAACAATTAGATAGGGAAAAAATAAAACATTAATAACAACGTAACGTGATCGCATACACCTGGACACAGGTATATCCAGACACGCTGCCATTCAATAGAAAAATAAAAAGAACACAACAACAACAATAATAATAATAATAATAATAATAATAATAATAATAATAAATAATAATAATAAAATAATAAATGAGTGATAGAAAACGATCACCCAAAGATCCTCTGGGACTATGGTATCAGAACAGATAGGGTGATACGTGCCAATAGACCAGACGTGACGTTGTCTGACAAAATCAAGAAGAAAGTATCACTCATTGATGTCGCAATACCATGGGACACCAGAGTAGATGAAAAAGAGAGAGAGAAAATTGATAAGTATTAAGACCTGAAAATCGAAATAAGAAGGATATGGAATATGCCAGTGTAAATTGTACCCAAAATCATAGGGACATTAGGCACGATCCCAAGATCCCAAAAAAGGAATCTGGAAAAACTAGATACTAAAGTAGATCCCGGACTCATGCAGAAAAGTGTGCTACTAGAAACAGCGCATATAGTGAGAAAAGTGATGGACTCCTAAGGAGGCAGGATGCAACCCGGAATCCCACACTATAAAAACCACCCAGAGGAATAGGATGATTGTGATAGGCAAAAAATATAATAATAATAATAATAATAATAATAATAATAATAATAATAATAATAATAATAATAATAATACTAACTTAAACTTCTTTTCTTGTTAAAAGAAAATGAATTTTCCTCCTGTTGTTATAAGCTTTCTCATGAAAGACCGTGGCTCCAACAGGTGTTACCTGTGTGTTTCTCAACTATATTTTGGGGTGAGGCTGCTTGCCTCATACACATCTCCATCCTGAACGCAACCCATTGCAGGCTTGGAAATATATTTCATCATCGGGCACCCTTCTATTTTATAAGCCCCTCTCTCTCTCTCTCTCTCTCTCTCTCTCTCTCTCTTTGTTGTTCACCTAGCCCTATAAATAATCCACTATTCAATTTCCCACTTAACATGTGAGTTGGTTACTGATAGTAAATACAGAACATGTAACTTTGATGTTCAGTAGTCAGTGGAGCTACTAAGGACTTCCCGTCTTTAGTGTAACCATTACCTAAAATATAAAAATACTCCAATCGATTAGAATGTTTTCTGAAAATCAAGATCATATTTGATACCTTAACAATCATATGCATGCTAAATAATTACGTATCTCAAAACTAAAGCAGAGAGAGAGAGAGAAATTCTGTATTTTGTGGTAAAGTGGAATGCTATGTCTGAAAATTATAAACCCCCGGAAAAAAAATCTTTTTATTTCAGCGGCAAATAGCGACAGCAGGATGAATTATCAATGCTAATCGTAACGAGAAAAACAGCGCTAAGCCAAACGGTAAAAGTGGAAGCGTTCTGGCCTCTCCAAAAGCGCACTCGGAATAAACCATAAAAAATACCAAAGAATATAAAATAAGCATGTGATCGAGGGGGCATCTAAATACCTAATTAACATACCTTTGGTAAGATGATTACACAGAGCGGGTATTTATGAAAACTGAGTTATAATGAATGGTTTCAAACCATGTTCATTTGAACAGAGAAAATAAGCATTTCTACTGATATAATCATACATCTATACCCATTTTGCATTAAATAATCAATTACTTATATTAATTCACAAGTAGAATACGCCCCTCAAAAAATGTGATTTACAAGCACACAAAAATAGTTGTATCGCAAAAACAAAAGCGAGGCGACGGACAGCCGACTAAATCCATGCATGGATGGACAAAACGACAAAACGAAAAAACCTCCGCTTTCACCACATGAGAAACGAACGCAACACGAAAAAGAACCGGGGAAAAAAAAGGTTGACGCAATGCGCAGAAATTCATAAAATGAAACCAATAACAGAAGAACAAATATGTCAACAGACAACCTAACGAATGAAAATAAAATCGGGAAAGAGACCGAGAGCAGGTGTTGCTGGGAAAAAAAATGGGGAGGAATAAAAGAATGGAAAGCGAAATAAAATAAAAAAAAGCAGTCACATCCTGAGAGAGAGAGAGAGAGAGAGAGAGAGAGAGAGAGAGAGAGAGAGAGAGAGAGAGAGAGAGAGAGATCACACAAGGCAACTGGTTCCCTCCAATAAACACTGGAATAAAAACTCTAAATAAAGTGGCCGCACTTTGTTTATTGACATTCGCGCTCACGGTCAGTTTGCTTCGGCTGCCAAAAACCTTTTTCCAAGTTGAATATAAATAATCCCACAAATTCTCCTGTCGTCAAAATTCAAATGGTTAAAAACGAGAGAGAGAGAGAGAGAGAGAGAGAGAGAGAGAGAGAGAGAGAGAGAGAGAGAGAGAGAGAGAGAGAGAGAGAGACGCATCCTCGTTGGGATATCAGGTCTGTTGAATTTACTTCCTGCTTAATCGAAATATTTTGGAAATTTGGAGGGATTTTTGATGGCAATGAGACTTTTATGAGGAGATTTGATTTTGTTGGAGGGAAATGACCGCGAGTTATGACGGGGGGGAAGTCTGTTACTGCTGTTGCCAAGTGGCGATAATTTGCACCGTTCTTTTCATTACGCTTTTTTTCTTTTTTCTCCTTAATTCACAACGAAAGCGGTTTAATATTTATTGAAAGAAATTGTTTCCTGATATCGTACCGATAAAGATGATAATGGCAATGATAAAGTTAATACAACAGTAGCAGGTAACAATTAAATTGTCACTGCTACAACCACCACTACCACAACAACAACAAATAATAATAATAATAATAATAATAATAATAATAATAATAATAATAAATAAATCATCAATGCCACCAGTCAACACGTAATGTTTATTTAAACTGCCTAGGATATCCAGTTTACGGTTATTACAAAAATATGAATTATCGATTTTTAAAATTCTAAAAAAAAAAAAATTTTTTTTAGACTTTTCTATAATATTTCAATCTATAATCAAATGGATAGTGTACATAAATATATATATATATATATATATATATATATATATATATATATATATATATATATATTATTAATGCATGCTTGTAAATCATTCTTTGCCCAGAAAGTTAAAACATGTTGAATAGGATTGCAAACGATTTATGAAGTTTTAGCTATATGGCCAAGCACTGGGGCACTTTAAGGCATTCAGCGCTCAGGGCGACAAGGAGTTAGAATGGTTGTACAGCAAGATGGAAGAAAGGAAGAGGGAGCAGAGGTAAAGTAAAAGGTTAAAAATTGGGTGAAGCTAGGGGCCGAAGAGATGCTGTAAACAACCTTAAGTAATGCCTACAGTGCACCGCATGAGGTGCACTGATGCCACTTCCCCTGTAAGTGGGTTGAATGGGATTGAAGAAAAAACTGGAAGTCATCTCGAATTGTTAGCGCAGTGAATGTTCAGTAAGGAGGACTGCAAGATTTGCCTTCTGCCACCAAGAAAACACCTACCGCTATGGCGCCTCCGGTTGTTCCCTTTGGACAAATTACGCCATGAGACATATTACTGTTGCTCACGATGATATTCTGAGGTGGTGCCTCACATAACACACCTGGCTATCTATTCTGTCACGTAAATGTTCATTAAAAACCGCTTTAGATAATTTGCGAACCAAGTAACTTGAAAATCACTGTTCTGCGAATCATGTCTAATCTGATCACCCGACCTTGATATAGTAGCAATTCGCTCATCCAAAGCATCTTCAGTAATGAAGAAAGTTCTCAACTGTAGGGAAGATGGGATAGTTAGAAGTGTGTTTAGCATTTGAATTTTTTTTCACTATCGTTATCACATCATTTTTATATTATTGCTGCTATATGCCTCTGTATTTATGTATCATAATTTCTGTCCGTCTTATTATATACGCCTGTTGAAGGGAAGAGTTTGTTATGCAGTCTATGTCCTTACTTTGTATGTTCAATTGTTACGCCAGGAAAAACCCAAATATTAGTTAATGATTTGTACGTTCCAGCTGTTCTCAATACCGCTTGATTTGGTTTCACCAGTTTCATATTACAAACAAAGACGTTGGTACTATTATCATTCTTATCATCATGAAATACTACAGCATCTGTTTGCAGAGCAGGTGTACTGTGGATTAGAGTTAGAGAGATTGCTTCAACAGAGAAATGAAAACCATGTCATATGCATGGAAAAAGTTTTATTATTATTATTTCTTTGACAGTGCAGCAGATTCGGTGTGAGGTTAAATAAACGTTCAGCGCTTCTGTGTATGCATAAAACAGAGATAGCGACAAATTGACACCTATTCGAAAGCAGGTGGGGGAGCTGATGTTGCTAGATAACACTTTACATCATTTGACACAGAACTGCTAATTGGAGAACTAGCAGTATAATTCACTAATTATGTATGAAGTTTTTACAAGAGTTTCAGATAGTTTATTCTGCCAAATGTTCATCTTGCATCAACAAAACAGAAATTGGTGATGACCATCAGTTCAAAAATCTTGGGAAAATAGATACAGGTGTCGGTTAAGTGGTTAGCTTTCAATCCAAACTAAACCTCTGAAGATTGTAGACAGGGAATGAGGTACTTTAGAAGACATAAAAAAATCTTGGATGAAAATGTGGTTATTGTAACTGGTCCATAAACTCTGGGTAAACTGCATCTGATATTTTTTTATACCATGACGTAATTTTTGAGTGTCTCGGCTTGAATCAAGCAATGCACATATTTCGATCTATCCTGCGATCGTCCATTTCATAGTTGGGGTCGTTGCACAGTATAGCACTAGGCGATTAAAGTAAAGAAAGCAGGTTAGTTTAATTTATAACTTGAGGTTTTCGCTCAATGTGATCGTGGGCCGTTCTAAGATCGCAGCGACCGTTGTCGTTCCCAAGGTCTCATGTAGGCGGTGAGATGTAGCTGCAGTTTTAGTTGCATCAGCTCGTCTGTCTAAATATATATATGAACGGGACTGAAGCGTAAGAAGCGCTGGATCATGAAATAAAATTGAACATATCGCTCCATGACATCCTCAGACATTCATCAATCACATTTTAAAAGTCGATCGTCGTGAATGCAGACCTCTGCCGGTGATTATTCCTTTAGTTCTGGTCTTTTGATAGAAGGATGGAGTTTCATAGAGAATTTGCATAATCTTTATCTCTGTTTTTCTTAGGTAACAATAAAGAGAGCTTTTCTGGGTTTAAGTGTCAGTGTTTTTCGTATTATTCTGCCACAGTCTTCCCTATGATTTTTGTTAGATTCTAGCTATCTTTCGGTCTATTTGTGGATTTCTACTAACCTCTATACATGTGAATGCACATGTACGTTTGTGCATTATATTCTGAAGTGTTGTTAGGCATTATATTTTGAAGTGAGGTTACAGAAATCATGTTATGTGAAAACAGAGACAGAGGGTTTAAAAATCACTCGCTGAATCGTAATCTCAAAAAATGTAAACTTTAAGGCAGTACTTACTTGCAGTAAAATGTAACTAGACAGCTGGCATTAACTGTGTGTATACATACAATTGTATATATATATATATATATATACATACACACGCCCACACTAAATATTTACATTATATGTATATACAAATATATATATATATATATATATATATATATATATATATATATATATATATATATATATATATATATATATATTTGTGTGTGTGTGTGTGTGTGTGTGTGTGTGTGTGTGTGTGTGTGTGTGTGTGTGTATAAAATGGACAGGCCACCCCATACAAACCAGACCCAGGTAAAAAAAAACATAAAAGAGCACAGTTGGCAAACCCATTCTTACCGTGGGCAAACAAACAGATCCAGTTTTTAGTTTTTATTTATCTTATTGTTTTGCGAGTTGTTTTCCCCTAACAATGATAATAACAATAATAACATCGGTGTCGATAACATCCCCCCTAATTAAGGTAAAGTGTCATGTGGGAAGCCAAGGTTCGTCTAGAGGGTCTCGCTGCTGAACAGGATGCAATGAGCAAGCAGTACTGACAGGGGTTTGTTTGTTTTTCAATTCACTCTGCACCGTGGTCACAGTAGTCTTTTTTCGTGTTTTTTTTTTCTGTTTTTAACTGTTCGCGTCACTTAGGTACTATTCTTTGTATGTTTTGGAGTTTTTTTTGTCAGTTTTTGTCTCTTCTGACCATGTCAAATCGTTGTTTGGTTATCTCTCTCTCTCTCTCTCTCTCTCTCTCTCTCTCTCTCTCTCTCTCTCTCTCTCTCTCTCTCAACTTTAATTTTCAAATTTTTGTGCAACATATTTACAATTAAAATATATTTCGGGAATGCCCACCTCAAACATTATATCGAGTTAACTGAAAGATATTAGGAATTCATGAAATCTGTCAATCACCATGAACATTTATAAAAGCAGCTACCTCGATGAACAAAAGCAAAGCAGGCCGTCATCCGGAAAATTATTATAACTAACCTGTCGCATAAAAGGAAACCGAGCAGACGTCTGCCCTCACAGGTAAACATTTCGGAGCGATTAAAGTCTATTATATCAGTTAATTTCCCACCGGCAACACCCTCTGACTCATCAGCTCGACCGACATCGAACTCTGACATCGCACTCCGTGTAACGATTGTATCAACAAGACACTAACGGAAGCCCCTCAAATTCGAGGGACTTAGATGAAGAAGAATGAGCGCACCGTCGCAGCCTACTTCAACAACTACGTCAGGTCCCGTCTCTAGATGTTCTTTGCGGTGCCCAATCCCTAATCCCGAGGCGGAGGTTCCAATCACGTACTCTACATCCCTTCGGCTTGTTGGGACTTACTAAATATTGCGGTGGAGAGAGCTCTCAACACTCTTGTCAGGACGACCCTACCTAACCCAAGAAGGTGCTATGACTCTGAGGGTTTCTATGGTCGACAATCTTCGGTTGACTTGTGAGATTCTCAGCCTTTTAGGTTATCATGAAAGTGAATGTT
>NC_089777.1:31176536-31181536 GCF_040412425.1 Macrobrachium rosenbergii
ATGAGTCAAGATCATGTTTTCATGCTCAAGTTATCAATGTAGTTGCAAAGCTCACCTAACCCCTGTCAAAAGGCACCAATGTATCAACTGAACATTACTCACTAATCGAACTCTTACTTATTTATAATAATCTTTCATTGACCCTATAGCCTCTCCTAACATTTACAGAATGCAGCTAAGAGTCATATCAACCTAATGACCTTTCATATCAAACCTTTACATAAATAGTTTTACTGACTATATGGTAAATTTCCAGTTTGCAAAAACTAAGCACCCGCACATCATCTACTACCCATAAGTGTTTGCTCAATCCAAGAGTTAAGATCACGTTCTGTAGCTAAGATGAAATGAGATATGAAAAATTTTTCAGTCATTATTTCAACACAAGATTTTGGAATACATGATACAAAGCATCAAATGAAGCTTAAAAATTAAGCTCTTGGTGTAAATCAATGGTAATTTTATTTTTGGGCTATTGCAAATACTGCCTATTTATAAATTTTCGAAGGTTAAGACTTGGGTTTTTTAAACAGTTTGATCCCTAAAATAACTACGTTCAACGAAATTAAACGGCATAGTAACCAAATTATCTTTTCTTCATATTTAATCTACAGACTAATAATTATAGGATTACTTATAATCACAGGATTGCCAGATTCTGTGACTCTTCCTTCCCACCCACTGTTAACCAGCGAGATTATATAACTACTACTGTACTTTTCATGATTACTATAATCCTCTCGGTTTCAAGAACGACTACATAGCTCCCATCGGGGAATAATTTCAACTCTTCCTAGGTATGAACTAGAATCGAGTGTTATTTTTGAAAGTCAGTTGCGTGATAAAAAGTTCAAAGAAACACACACAGTTTCAGTTCAGTTGATGCAACAAAACTACCTTCAAGAACACAGTACAAATGTAGCAAAGTATACAAGGCTCAGAGAGAGAGAGAGAGAGAGAGAGAGAGAGAGAGAGAGAGAGAGAGAGAGAGAATGACATTGGCAGTAATTTTAAAATAACACCAACAAGTGCAGTAATCATAATAATAATTACAAAAACACTCGTAGCTGTAGCCAGTGTAATAGCAATATTAGCTGTAATGGCAGCAACAGTTGTGATACTGACAATTTAATGATAATGAACACCACTGACAAGAAGAATAAGAAACTGACTCTACAATATTTCAACTAGAAAACTTTTTCTTTTTACAACCAAAATAAATGTCACTGCATGGGATTCAATTAACTAGTGTTGGATTACACTGCATGAGAAAACCTGCAGTCATTACTGAAGATAAGATTTTTTTTGTGCTGGAGGAAGAAAAAGAAGAAAAACACGACTACTTCCGGCGCAGACGCTCCACGCACTTCAGTTACCTGTTAATTTTTAGCCAATTTCCAACACAATACGCAACATTAATGACTGATAAAACTGAAAAAAAGCACAACAAAAACGCAAAAGAATAATTTCGTATAGTTACATCTTATGCGTGTGTGTATATAAGAGGGCACTGTGGCTATTACAATTACACACATACATATATATACATATACATATATGTATTTATGTACATATATACACTCATATATAAATATATAAATATATATATATATATATATATATATATATATATATATATATATATATATATATATATATATATATATATATATATATATATAAATGGATGTGTGTGTTCCAGCATAACTCTGAAACGTATTGAGTAATTTCAGCCAAACTTGGTATACATATGACTTACTATCTAGAAAAGAATACTGTTGGGGTAAGACATAATTAGCACCAAAGGGCACCAAAGGAGGTGGGGATGAGAAGGGATTCCCTGAAACGGGTCTGGTTCTGCCCTTAGACTTAGTAACTAAATGAACTCTACGGGTTTATCATACCCCATTTCGGTATACATATGACTTACTGTTTGGAAAAGAAAACTGTTGGGGTAAGGCATCACTGTCAGCAAAGGGGGTGGGGGTGGGAAGAGGATGACATGTAAAAATAACTGAAAACCACAGTATTAGTGTCTAATCCATAGTTTTTGAGGTCGCTGAGATAAATCATGACACTCCTGATGCCCTTTAAGTCCAAGTTCAGCCCCGATAGTGAGCGGGGTGAGAAGGGGTGAACTGAGAGAGAGAGAGAGAGAGAGAGAGAGAGAGAGAGAGAGAGAGAGAGAGAGAGAGAGAGAGAGAGTTTATTGTTGTCATTCAATGTTTTCCCGGGCAGCGGGTTTGGTCAGCTAGTATATATATAAATACATACATATATATACATACATACATCCATATACATATATATTTATATTATATGTGCATATATATATATATATATATATATATATATATATATATATATATATATATATATATATATATATATATACATATATACATATATATATATATATATATATATATATATATATATATATATATATATATATATATATATATATATATATATATATATATATATATATATATATATATATATACATGTGCGCGCAGGGCGCTTGTGTGTTTTGTGGCAGGGGCAAAGAAGATTCCAATACCATTCAAACAAGATCCATTTTAAGGGATCAGTTTTGAGGAAAGATGGACGTGAAATTATCTAAGCGTTTTATGAACTTCCAATGCGCGTGTTTGTTCGTACATATTTTTTTTCATGGCAAGCTGCACTTGGCAGGTGATGGCGTCGGAGAAACACCTTGCTTCAGCAGCTGTCGCGAGCTAGTGTAAAAAGTTCAATACTTGTCAATCAGCTGATGGACAAACGAGCATCTATTGGTGCTAAACGTATCATTTGGTGTTGAAATGGACGAACAAGCTGAAATTTACGATAAACGTATGTTAATTAGACCTCTTAGTTTTGTTATCCTCGGCAGATTCATCAGAATGTTTATCCGATTCTACAATTCGTTTATACCAGGATATTTAAAGCACCGTCACCGTGGACCTTACGATACGTCTTTAGCATTAAAACCGCGATACAATAAGTGATGTGGTTTTTTTTTGTATAGTCATAACAAAGGATTGTTCTTCGTTACAATCGTAAAAGCTGGGCTTTGACGAGTCCATTACAATGCAAAAAATGAAATCATCAAAAGAATCTTTTATGGATTGTAGAACAAGGGACCGACTTTTCTGTTTGTGGTGATTCTATCATCTATTGTAGAAATTGGTACAAAGAATTTATTACTGCGCGGTATATTTCAAAGCCTCAATTTCCTTTAGTAGTTTAACGATCGCGCTGCACTAAGGGTGATATACTTTCGGAGCAAAACTGTTCGTCCTGCAGCGAACATCCTCCCAAAAAAAGGGAGTTCCATCGGATGGGGACATCATAGAGCTCTAACATATTATTCTTCTCTTACCACTGTGTAGTGATTGTCAGCGACAAATGACCTAAACTGCGTGTTTGTCATTCTATACGTATTCATTTTTTCCGTGAGGTTATGGTCCATCTGCTCGAGGAAAAATGAAAAACACATATAGGATGAGTGTCATTGTGGAACATACTCGTAAATCGCAAAGGTTTGTGATAACAGCAGCTTTAGAGGATATAAAGTATACTCTGGCTAATGGTGAAAGACTGGGATCTTTTCATCTGATTTAATTGGGTGTGTGCGCGCGTGTGTGCATGCGCCGTTGAGCAAATAGCTTTTTATGTTGAATGATTTAAGCGAAAGCAACTGTATCTTTTAACAAGATGTATTACCAGTTTGTTCATGGTTGGGTGGTTGGTAGTTTGACAGCCCAGGCCCCTGCACAACGCGCCAGTAAGTGATGATAAGGTGAAGTGAACAAATCCTGTTGAAGACCTTTAGTTTCGGCCCAAAAAATCGAACCACTAATTCGTTCATTGATCAGTTATTTGTGGCCCATTAAAAGGAACACTGGCAGTATACGACTAGTATCAACAGACCTCGACCTCGACAGTGGTGTTGGTTAAGGGAAAATGGTTCCATTTACAGCGGAGGATAATAACTACAAAAGATCATCCACTGAATTTTCCATATATATATGCTGGATATAACATTTGTTTACATGGCTCAAATGCAATTTTCTTTCTCTTTGACGTGAATAAATAAGTACACCTTAGTTTAACCAGACCACTGAGCTGATTAACAGCTCTCCTAGGGCTGGCCCGAAGGATTAGATTTATTTTACGTGGCTAAGAACCAATTGGTTACCTAGCAACGGGACCTATAGCTTATTGTGGAATCCGAACCACATTATAGCGAGAAATGAATTTCTATCACCAGAAATGAAGTCCCGTAATTCTTCATTGGCCGTCCGGAGACTCGAACGCGGGCCCAGCAGTGTGTTAGCCGAGAACTATACCGACTCGTCCAACGAGGAACTTTGACGTAAAAAAACCCATCTTTTGTCTGCATAACAAAAGTACAACCTTTTCTTGTAAACGGCCCTTTTACTGAAGTAAATACCGCCTGCATACGGCTGTCATACTCCGTACGGGTCAAATTTGGCGGAATATTGTAATCATAAATAGAAACTGATTATAGAGACCGCGTATTTGTGTCAGCGATGTTTATCATGCCAAAATGAATGACATTTATAAAATGAGATTATAATTCGGAGCCACCAACAGACAACAAACATTTTTTTAAGGGAAAGTATAAGAATCTTAAACTGAATCTGAAAACGATGAAAGTTTACGCCGCCAAAAAGTAAAACTATCATAAAGGATTTACGGAAATCCGAAAGCATCCAAATAACCTTAAAATAAATTTTCCAATAAAACAAATTACAAACAGACATTTCAAGTACCACATAAAGACGGGTGTGAGGGGACATATGTTTCATATAATCGTAGTGTCATTTCTGACTTTATACTGGTTTCCTGAAAAATACTTGAATTATGCAGTCGATTTTCTATGATTTTCTATAAGCCTGAGAAAACTTCTTGAAAAATAAATAAAAAAATTTAAAAAACCAGTCCTTCCCAGTATTAGAAATGTTTTTCTA
>NC_089777.1:31186536-31214036 GCF_040412425.1 Macrobrachium rosenbergii
GTCACCAACCCAACACAACAAATCACTAATTCTATCGTTATCCATCCAATTTCTGGTTCGCCCCTAATCGTAATCCATGGCTCCAGCGGTGTATAAACCCCTAAAGTATGCGCCGACGTGATCTTTCAATCTCCAGGTGTAAAATTATTCCCTTAACAAGGCAAGTGATATAGCCGCACACCTGAGATAATAGCATTGGCGACACTGCAATGAAGGTATTTTTACTGTAGCCCGTAACTGTTGCTGAAGGCTGGTAATACTGCGAGGGTACACACCAAGACCTCTCAGTACGATAACTATATATCTATGGGTAATTAGAGGCTATGGAGAGTCCATAACTTACAATGTAGATATGCACTTATCTTCCTTTGCAGATGGAAAGATGAAAAAAAGGTACTCTACTCTGGCATCCGTCACTTCCAGACATGGAGAGGAGCAAGTATGCAGCCTGCTTGACCTTTAAGGTGCTTATTTGTACTCTTGTTGTTCTCTTCCGATTTTGTCCTTCGTCCGTAGTGAAGGCCGACACAAGACTGCTCAAACAGTCCGAGTTAGACTGTTTTATGCAGTAAATGCAGTTGAAACAAGCCTTGCATAGTTAAGATTCACTAGAAATAACGTCAGCACTTTAGATTATTTCCGACAGAATCGTCCGGCCACGAGTGGATGACATTATGACATTCATTATATAATTAAAATCCTTTGTAATAACTGAATAAACAAGAGGTACATGCGCAATGAACAAATATATGTCTTGATACTTTCTGTAGGTAACAATCGAAATTTTGCTTTAACATCTGAAAACATTTTCACCATCAATAAAATTGGTTCGACTCGAGAAAGGAACCTGTCGATTACAAAATGTTTGCAATGCAGACAATCCTTCGAATGCGATTGAAAGTATCTTTAAATGAAAAAATATTTCTAGAATAGTAGTAATTCAATTGCTTAATGGAAAATGCATATATACTGTTAGATAAACCAATAGCCAAACCTACAGGTGGAGTAAATTACTATTTCTGAAAGCAAAGATATGACTGGTCTGAAGATGTTTCATAAATAAGACAATCAGCCGTACATTTGAAGAAATTAACTTAATCATTCTGGTTTAAAATTTGTATCGACCTCTCAAGCTTGCGATAGACAGAGTAAAGTAATATTCTTAAAATCATCTTAGACAAGCAATGAAGCAGGAAAGTCTAAAAAAATGATGACTTTGCACTATTTCAGCTCCACAATGAACAGGTTATTCTAAGACATCACACGAATGAAAGTAAACAAAAATGAACCAAAATGTTACAATTGAAGATCTTCCTACTACCTTTATGCTTTAACAAACTTTTCTTCAACAAATGCCTTATCCAAAGGAATATTGTTAAGATCATCAGAATTATTGTTGCATGAAGCAAAGGTAAAATAATTGTCAAAAATTTCTGCTCTCTCTCTCTCTCTCTCTCTCTCTCTCTCTCTTGTTTGGCAGGAGGGTGGGTGGGGGGGTTTGTTTAACCATTTGAATATTTGAGCTAGAATACTACACTGAAAAATCTAGCGTAATGCAGTTTTCTTACTACTGTTTATAGAAGCTGATCTCAAGGGAAAAATTAAAATATCATTTGGTCGTGGAATTAAAAGACAAAGTTGTCAATCATGCATGATCACTCGGTATGATAACTGTAATGAAGTAAATAACCAGACAAACAATGCACGTTATTCGTGGCAAGGAATGTGAAGAATGTTTGTTGGGCGAGAGGAGTGAGAATTGTTGTCTTGTTCTTAGCCTGGAGTATGGACCTGGTCATCAGCACTCAAATAATCATACGCTGGCAAAAAGTGAGAATGGCATCCTGAAGTACTTAGGTTGATTGTGCCTGGAAATCCATTTTAGGGCGGCCTTCTTCAGATGCGGTTACGAGATGGATAACCTCTTATTCTCTCTATATATACCATACTGTAAATTAACTAAACTGCCAGCTGTAGGAGGAGATGGATAATTGTATAGACAGCAATAAGCTGAGTAACTCAATAAAAGCAGGCAACCATCGTCCATTTTCTGCAGAGGCATCATTAAAGAAAACAGACGGTGTCCTTAAGGGGAGACTCAATCAAGTTTTGCGGCCAGTGCTGCCAGACCAGTGTTTGTTATTACAGGACATTATCCTCGGCGGCCCTGTCATTACACAGAAGCCAGAGATTGTTAGGCATGGCTGGGGTTGTCGATGATTTATTTCTAATTACGCCACGAGGTCCAGATTACGACTTGGCAGATGTCTCCTATCACTGATAGGAAGATCATCATCGCCAAGGCCCGTCTCTCACCATCGGGGTTGGATGGATAATTCGCTGCTCATTCTTCCCTAAATCTTTTTCCCTTCGCGTCCCTTCGCCGGATTTTATCATGGCGGAGAAAACTTGCGGCTCAGATAATTGTTACATTTGGGTGGTCGTAGGGGACTGCCAGTAAACGACGCTGGGGCGAGAGTGTGTGATAGGTGGGGGTAGTGGCTTGAGGAGAGTTGCAATTAGGCCAGGCCACTTGGGTAATGGGGATTCACACCTTTATTACCAGAGATATTAGGTAGATGGACACGCTGGGGGGGAGGGGCTGGGGTCGCATTAACACGATTTATAGGTAGGCAATGATATCTGTCGAACACTGTAAAGGAAGTAAAGTACACATTACGATAAATGGTCTCGCTGACTGTATGTGGCTGATGGAGAAATGTGCACTGCTGCTCAACTACTGCCTTCTCCTCGTTGTAACCATGTGTTGGATGGACCCAAAATACACTGTTCATTTGCTCTTTAAGGACTACTCTTTAAGCATCTAATAATGAGATAAATTTCTTATTACCCGGTGACAACTGCCTTCTTCGACTCCAATGATGTATCATGCTCTGTAACCGAAAATTTATTTCAGGCTCAGAGCGCTTCTGTGTGTGCTGAAGATAGTTCTTAATTGGTGAATTACATCGTTCTGTCTTTTTTGTCTCTTACTTCCTTGGAAACTGTGATGCTCTTTTCTTTCTTTTTTTTCACTAGGCAGAAGCCTAGACTAAGTCAGTTACAGGAAGGAAAAAGATAAAAGCTAAGCGCCTGGAAATTATGATCTGCTTTTAAATGATGAAACTCGTGTTTGAATATTACACAAGTTTTATAATAAATATATATATATATATATATATATATATATATATATATATATATATATATATATATATATATATATATATATAATATATATATATATATATATATATATATATATATATATATATATATATATATATATATATATATATATATATATATATATATACATACATTCTTGCGCTAGTGTGCAATGCCTTAAAGGAAAGGACAGCAAAATTTAAGTGATTTTGAAATTGCATTATACTCACTGCTTACATTTATCATTCACGTTCAGTACTTCCTGAATGCTGGTCGTTTAGTTTAGGCAAAGGTAAAATTTGTCTATGTTTGCTTCCTGACCAGTAATTTGACCAGAAATGAAAATTACTAGTAAAATAAATTAAACTAATTTAAATTATACGTTGTTCGGCAAAATGGCTAGCTTGAAGAATAACGTATAGACGAGGCAATTCATCGAAATTTTGCATGGTGTAAATAAAATTACAAGTCACTTATTTTCGCAAATGTTCTGTAATTAACTTCAACTTTCCCTTTCAATTTTAAATTTTTCATTTTGCGTTTTTAAACTCATTGCGATAAAGTAATTAAGCTTTAATATGACAACATCATGCGCACCCTTACATGAAAAATAACAGCCTAATGCACAGAAATATATCAAAAAGCAAGTTTTCTACAGAGATTTTTTTCCCTGCTTTCGTTACGTTTTAATGCATGAAGCGGGTCCATTTTTTTTTAAATCGCCAATTCGTTAAGAAATTTTTTTTTTTCTTATTTTTTGACGGCTAGTAAAGAGTTTTTTATTTGACTAACTTCATCATTTCTACCTTTCAGTATTGTTACTTTGCTTTCTTAAACATACTAAAATAAATTCAAAATAGTCAGTTTTAAAAGGACCCCAAAATGAGTATCGTAGTATGGAAAATAACTTTCTATAGGTCATTTCAAATGTATAGCGGCTAGGCAGTTGGCAGTTAACATAACATATATATATATATATATATATATATATATATATATATATATATATATATATATATATATATATATATATATATATATATATATATATATATATATATATATATATATATATATATATATATACAATTTATAACATTCCTCGGATTTAAGAAGACATCATTTTCCCAAGTTTAACTATCCCAATATGTGCAATGTTTGGCGATTTTCAGTATACTGGGTTTGACTAGTGTAAATCTGTGAAAGTACGAAGTTCTAGCAAAATATTCCTTGTTTCAAGACAGTAGACATATAGAAAAGCGGATCCTTTATATGTTTCTTAAAAAACATTCTAATAAATTTACTAAGTGTTTTGCTGTCTTTCGTCTTTCCCTTTGCCATTACAACTTCATATGGCTAAAAACTCCATTACAAATGGTATGTGTAACTTTCTCCTTGTATATACTTCAAACAGTACCCTTTCACTTTTTTAATCCTTCCTCTCTTTCAGCCTATAAATCCTGTCGTTTCATTTACCTAAGATCATTAACTAACCCTTTAGAATTCTGCAGAGCATCTGACACGCTCACTAACCTTCTGAATATGTCCTCTATCATTTCAATTTACCTGCCTCTAGGTTGTTGGAGACAGGAAAGGCCATTGGGCTTAATAGTACTCCACCTGAATTTCAGGGAGTTTGCCGTTATACACTTATTATTCCGTCTTTTCTCTTTTGTCTATCATCTTGGAAGTCCGTTGGAAAACCTGTTTAAAACGTTAGTGATACTTCCAACTCTTCTAACTACAGTTCCAGTGCTCTTATCTATAATGCAGTTCTAGTCTGAAAAAATACTATATATATAACATATAAAACATGAAGAGTCAAGTCTTCCCTCTGATAATCAGTAATGGATTCCGAAAGGCTGCTGACTAGGTGTAACATACGTTCTAGTTAGATATACTAGCTCATTTAAAATTTCCTATATGTGAGAAGCATGTCTGTTGCAGTTCATGGCCTTGTCCTTTTCCTGCTTTTCATTAATGATTTCCTTAAATGAAAAACGGCTCTTTTTAAGTCACATGAACACTACTGTCTTCCTTTGGCATAACTTGACGACCTCATGCCCATCCCTACACTGGCAGCGACTTCACATACTGAAACCAGCAGGTCAGCCAAGAAACAGTGATCAATGGGTTGTGTCAAAATTACTTGATCTAGCCTAAGAATAAAACTCTGGTCTTCTTGTTGGTGAGGAGAGACTTATAGCCACTTGAACCAGCCACGGCTAAGAGTAGTTCAATGACATGTTTCATCTCCTAACTTTTATTGTTTATCGTATGTAAAAAATGCTCAGTACTGTGCAATACTATACACTACAATATACAGATTTGAAAGATGAGAAAAATACTACAAGCTTATTGTGCTTTTTTTAAAACTTACAGTGGTTGATTGCAAGAAGGAATTTTAAGGTAAATTAAGTACAGTAGTATGGCGTCACTTACATGCAGACATCTTCAGAGTCAAGCAGGTACAGTAACGTTGACATACATTACTATTTGATGCATCTTAACTTATACATTTATTTTTCATTTGCAGGAAAGAGGCTTGAGAGGAGGGCTATATGGTAACCCAAACAGCAACGTTTAGCACCAGTAACAATCAATGGGACTCAACTGAAGATGGCTGCTGTGAAGTTTGTGTGGTTGCCAGGTTGAGTTCAAGGTTTTTGAAAGCTGGCTCTTCTGGTTCAAACTTCGATAAGATCTTACTAATTGTAAGGCTCATGAAGTTTTGCATGCTTAAAGTAACTGAAAGGTTTCTTGGGTTTCATCCATTAACAATCACTCATTGGATCTCACATCTATAATGCATTTGTTTTTTTTACCAATCTGTGCCCAATCTGTGTTGAAAGCTTAGCAGACAATGACTATGTATTGTGCAAACCCACCAGGTACTCAAAGGTAGAAACCTGCAGTGATAGGAAACCCAAGGAACCACTGATTTTTATGAGTTTTCAACGGTTTGGTTCACAGCATGTGTCATTAAGAGTGACTTCAAATCTTACTCTGCAAGGAAGATGATGGCATTCTCCTTGAGATTGGGTAAAGGTTCTCATGTTTCTTAATGTGCCTGTGAATCCTTCCAATCAGAAGTTGTTGCAGAGATGGCTGCGTTAAGTTTTCCCTCCTAATCAACATATATCCTTAAAATACTGGGCAAAAGTATTCGAGTGGTAGTGAAGGGCCCTACCAAGGGTCCTGGATGACATGGTGGTGGTAGGCGAATATGCGGGGCAACTAATTAGGACACTTGTTAGAAGTAGTCTCTGCATAATGTTTAAAACTACTCCAAGTCAGCAATCAAAAACTAAGCTCTGACTTTCAGCGTTGTCTTTGCTCTTACCTTGCAGCATGACTGGTGTTTGCAGTATGTAGGAGAGGAGACTATGGTGGATTTTTAAGGGTTCAGTGAGGATGAAATTAATGAGTGGGTGGATTAGGGGGGCAGTGTTCCTGGGTATTTGTCCATGGCTTCCAGAGAGATCAAGGATGTTGCCACTGCTTCTCCAGAACGGATGATGATAATGATGGCAAAAATAATGGCAACAGGCAAGATACGCATTACTCCTGTCTTGCATGAGTTTTGCAAGGTCCAAGAAGCACTCGGCATCCTCAATGAAATACTGACTGTTCCAAGCATGTCTGGACTTGGGTCAGTAGATTTCACCACTGAATAGTAAGGTGTAAGGACCTATATCATCAAGCATCAGTAGTGCTGATCCTTACATTGGAGCAAGCTCCAGGATTTCTTGAGGGCTGTTCCTCCATTGCATCCAAGTCCATCACAAACAGGGCGTCTAGTAGTTCATCTACTGCACTGAAACCATAACCTAGTACATCATCTGATCTCACGGTTTGAAGTTACACAACTACATCTCATTATCAGTGTGCCTACATTAAAGCACAATATTGCACATGCTTTTACGTTGTGTTAGGACTTTAAAAAATTTCATTGATTGAGGACAATTTCAAGTCACATTAGTGGCAACTGTGATCTTGCGGGTTGATGAGTTTTTATTTGTTTATGTCATTTTTCCCATGAATATTGTTGTTGTGAATGTTATTTTTCTATACTGTACCAGTTTTTACATTTTGTGAATTTTTATGTGCCATCTAATAAAATTGGCATTTTCTGGTCATATGAAAATTCTCTGGTACTGTAATTAAATTAAAGTTCAGCCAGATACTTCCATTTGTGTCCAGTAATTGTAAGCACATTGTATTTTTTGTTTCTGAATCACATTTTTAGTGTAGTTAACCCTGAAACCTAAAGTTTTCTTATTTTCACATGCTCTGGGCACTGAACAGCATTTGTTGAACTCATGATCTGCACAATTTTGACAGATCATTTTATTATCTTCCTATCTACTTTGTTGTACTTGTTTTGACTTGGTGATTCGCCCTTCAATAATCCCTAGGTAATTGATTTTTGCAGTTTACACCAGCCAAACCTTGGGTTCACACGTGACCTTTTTTTCAGAGAATAACGGCTGATTCCAGTCAGATTGACGGTTGTAGAAGACTTCCATAACCTTTGCTCATTTTCATTTTACATTTCCCTTCTATCTCTCTCACTTTGCATACAGATATTTGTTTCCTTTTCTTTGTCTGCCTCTCTTTGTTATACCCTCTGTTCTTTGCAGGAGTGAGCAAAAATACTCCTGTCTATCCATTTCACTTATGCTACCAAAGAAATCAGGTGAGTAACAGACACACATTGAAGCCAAAATACATTATAAAATCCATTCCCTCTCTAGTTAGTTTGGCATAGCACTATCTCTCATTTTTTCCATTCCACCACTGAAATTACTTTTGATGGCCACGCCCAATTTCAACAGAAAGATCTATGAACTGTGAAGTTTTGGTCCATCTTCCATGCCTTGATCCATGACGGGAATGTCAATACAACTGTAATGAATTTTACACGATTACAAGGTAGACTGAAAGACAACCCCTAGTCACGACAATCTACAACCCTACTATCAATAACAACAATTACAATTTTCTATTAGCCTACTGCAAGACAAACAAGCTCATGAAGGGTGACTGCAGTTGTACCTGCAATGGCAAATGATGATTCTACTGAGCCCTAAACACAACTTTTTGGAACTAAAGAGTTCTACTTTATATAAAACAGCCTAGGGTAACAGTAATACTCTGCTACCAGGAAGGCATTTTCACCCCAAAAAGGAGAGGCATGAGGCAAAACACCCAAGTAGGAGAAAACAGAGACAAGAGGTATGAAACCATCAAAACTCCACTGCCATACAGATTGGGGAATCCAGTATTACCCAGTGTAGCAGACTCACCAAGAATTATAGATCCACTCCTAGCAATTTCAATCCCCCCACGCCACTGTACTTGTCAATGGAGCCACACAAAACTTATTCAAGAGTAACTCCATGCTTGTTCTCAGGGCTCCAATATCACTGCTAAAAGAGAAGCTTTAAAAGTACCAGTGACTGTTGCAACTTGGTTTTGCAGCAAACATACCACTGATAATCACTTATGAGGGTGAATAAAAATCTATGCAAACTCTGCTACCAAGAGTTATGCTTCTACATGTCCCAAAGACAATCCCTCCCTTTGAAAACAAATTACAACTGTCTCACCATACACCCCATTTGTATATATATATATATATATATATATATATATATATAAACATATATATATATATATATATAATATATATATATATATATATAATATATATATATAATATATATATATAATATATATATATAATATATATATATATATATATATATATATATATATATATATATATATATATATATATATATATATATATATATATATATGCATTTTCCAAATTCCAGAGGACGGTTAGAGAGGAGTCCCTAGGGGCAAGGGTCGCTTGCGTCAAAACAAGTTATGGAAAATGGGTTTAACGTTTCCAAAAGTTTAAAAATACTTAACTCCATTTTTTTGGGATGAATCGAGTGAAAAAAATTATCAATAAAACGAGAAAATTCTTTACATCTACATAGGGCTTAATTTCCAAAATCGAACGAGCTAAGGATTTTCAAACTTCTTAATGAAATTTAAACCCGTTTTCTGCATTATCATGCCAGATAAAAAAAAAAGTCTTTAGAAGACATGTCATGAAAATTAAAAATTATGAAAATCAAATGATTTTTGATGACTCACGCAAAACCCCTTAAAAGTACATTTGAAACTGAAAATGCATGCCCAAATGTCCCTTCAAGAAAATAAACTTGATTACCAAAATTTACGGTAATGGTATGGTTTCGCTTTCTTAAGCCTAATAAGAAATAAACAAACCGTACTAAAGTACTCAACTATTTTTGACACTACGGACCTCTTTGAATACTCATGTTGTATTTAACTAGTGGGTGTTAGTAAAGATCAGTGACAGACGATGGAAAATGAATGGCTCAATGGTGAAGGAAATACGTATTTTTTGCACTTCATAAAAATGAATAAAATATAAAAACCAACAAAGCTTTTAATAATAATAATAATAATAATAATAATAATAATAATAATAATAATAATAATAATAATAATAAATAATAATAATAATAATAATAAACCGAATCAAAAAGAATTTCAAATTAAAAAACAGAATAGCAACACTTGAGTACCTAAGATTTGGCGCAAAATTATACAAAGAACAATACACACAACAAATTGAAAATCAATATAGTTACCAATAGACATAAAAACTACCAATACAAGTAAATACATTTCAAAATTATTGATTCATAGAAAAACAAAATAATACTGCATTAACACTCACCAAAACCGACAGTACGGTGGTTCTGAAAATGCAAAAATAAAAAAAATAATGTGATAAACTAGATCAGTGTTATTGGTATCTGCAATAGAACAATTTTTTTACACTTTAAGACACTTATCATAACAAAATCATAAAAATTGACAAGAAGACTAGTGTCATTTCTATATTCCTCTGCAATGCATGAGTTGGCAACAGAGGTTCCAAAAGAGAGAGAATGGCACTAGGCACTGCAAGGGATGACCTCGGTATGCTCGAAGTCGTCGTCATATGGTTTCATTATTCCTAGTTTCCTTTGACCCTTTCGCCTAACATTTTTTCCCTAGTAATAAAGTCTTTGCACCACTTCTCAAAATTACACTGGAAATGTGGAAACATCGACTCTATTTCTTGTTGGTGAAGCACTCTGTCTTTAGGGAGAAACTTAAGCTGGCTGGAGGGGTCAGTGCAACCCTTTCTTGACTCGTAATTCTTTTAGGGCAATAAAAATTTGAATGTTAAAAATGAACCCTACTTTCTTGAGCTTCTTCTCCATGCAGTCAAATGTCTTGTAACATGGCAAAGACAGAACACTCACTAAAAAAAAAAAATGAATCAAAATATTTTTATATAAATTCTTGCCCTTAAGCGCAGCTTATTTTTTCAAACCTTTTATTCTGGCAGCTTTCAATTTAATCAGAACTTCTCCCACCCTGGGTTTCATCCCACACAAACATTCCCTTTTAGCGCATCATTATAAAAGAAATAATCAAATTTAAAACTTCTGTTTGTAGTATGCAACACCAACACCAAGCTTCTGGTAAAAGTGTGCTTGTTGCAGACCCATTGCAACGGACCTTAGAAATTGAGGGTCTTACCATTTATAGATGTCTGCAACGAAAGTCTGAGCAGTCTTGGCTTTTACTTTAGGCTCCTTTTCCAGATGCTTTAGTTTTGTAATAGCATCCTCCTCTCCCTTAACCTGCTGAATGACAATTTGGGTGGCCAATTTTTTTCCCACAATTCAAACAATGTCCTGCTTGGGGTGTTTGAGTGAAAATTTGTATACCTCAATGAATTACATGGATGTGTAACCATTCTGACACCTGCGTTCCATTTGGAGGTTCCTCGCATATCTGTACAGCATATTATCTCAGGTACATACAACAATGTTATTTACAACAATTTTAGCCCAGTTAAATAGGCAGTATTTTACCTCTTACCAAAAACAAGAGTGCCAGTGGGGGTGATTTTCTTATGTTCACGATTTTCGTCAATTTCGTGCACTGCAAATGAAGCTTTGATGAAACTTCGAAAATTCTTTTCGAAACTTTACACCGAGATTAAGTACCATAGTACTTTTGCGATTACACACCAGTAAGTGTCCAATCCAAGCGTTTCTATTTCTACTGCACTCACGTGACAAGTAAGCTTTTTATCCAGGGCCCCTTAATCACTCTTTGTCTGTGTGGGTGTTCCATGATCGTGCTTTTCTTGCTTGACCTGGTTGCACCCCTTTGTCTGGCCTAATATCTAGCAAAAGGATTTTCAATGGTTCCACAAGTAAAACTGATATTTTATCAGCATCACTATCACCCCCATGCTCATATCCTAAAACATATCAGGATCTCCTTACTATCATAATTAGCACAATTAACATTGAAAAGTTCAGCATTTTCATTTAAACATCAACACTTCTGAAAGATATTAACCTCTTGCTAAGGGGTGATCCACAAAAAGCATTGCTTTGCAAGACACTAACGAAAGAATGTGACAAAACCACTATCTCATATTCTACACTTCCACTTGAAGAAATGATTGAACTGATATGACCTGAGAGCTATAAGTACTTGGAAAATTTCTAGAGAACAAATGCTACTAGAACACTCATGTGGATATATACAGGGGGAACTTTGCTTATCATAATTAGTACCAGGCTTCACGCAGGGGGATGGGCAATATACTCATAGGCTATCCCTCTATGTCCCTCCACCACTAGCTAGTAACCCCTCCTTTACTCAGATACCATCCTTCAGTGGCTATGAAAATGTCACTATGAAAATTTAAGCCATTACCCTCTAGTTGCACAATATGGTCCTATTAATATCATACTATATTTGAAATAAATTTTATATCTTATTTTTAGCTTGCGCATGGACACCCAACCAAGGTAAAATGATAAGACATCAATTTACGAGTGTCATATACACAAATAATGGTTTTAAGCAGGGTGAAGCATGAGAACCTTGTCACTCTGGACTAATCACTGCTGATTATTGTTCTATTATATAAAGGTAGTGATAAAAAGTGAATTAGAATTGCTGAGAAATGACGTTACTGTATACCAGGGAGGAGCATGGTATGAACCTGACTAAGACATTTATTAGGACTGATGTGGGTATAGCAATGTGAATTTAGACAGAGTTTGGGAATCCATTGTAAGTTTTGACACGGAGGGGTTTTGAGGATCAAGTTTTTATTATGAAACAGCTGTTGGAGAGTTGAAGATCATGTGAAGAGCAAAGTACATGGACTTAAAAAGATATGTTTAACATTACTTTATTTGCATTGACTTATCTAATGACTGCATTTACTTTAAGAATATAGAAATCCATGGTTTCCTCTGTTTTTCCTTCATCATCTTAGCTACCATCTTACAATGGTCAGTTGGTCAGCTTATTATTAAACTCCTTGCTTTCAACAGTGACCAAAATCAATTTGGTAAAGTCAAGCCCTCTATCAAATTTTAAAACAATATCAAGACACGATTTTACAGCAAAAATGCATACCGGTAATGCCTTTTCCTAGTTTTGTATTATTTGTTTAGAGCGTGAACACACTGATCAGTGACATCTTAACTTCTTAATTCTTCGCAATTAATAGGTACCTTTTTAATGGAGTGGGTACCTTTTCAATACAGTGGGTACGTTTTCAATACAGTGGGGAGGTTTGAACTCGAACACGATGGTTTGGGGTGCGATGAAGCTTGGAGCATTCTGCCATTAAGAAGGTTATAAGTCTATTTCAGTTCCCGAAAATAAACTATATTTATCTATCAAATTTTGAATTCAGATACTCTTTTCTCAAGCTAAAATAGACAAATCCTCAACGTCACAGCAGTGAGTGATGGTTTAGATATATATATATATATATATATATATATATATATATATATATATATATATATATATATATATATGACAAGTCTAGACGTAGAATCACTATTTACAAATGTTCCTGTTAGAGAAACTGTTACTATTATCCTTGAAAGCTCTTTCCTAATTCTGATTCTGTTTACTGTAATTTTAATCGCCCCTTTTTAAATCGCTGGACACGGCCACGGCCTTTGTATATATGTATATATATATATATATATATATATATATATATATATATATATATATATATATATATATATATATATATACACATATGCATATCAGAATCTTTTAGTCAATTTTACTAGAAATATATTTTTAACAGACATCTGTTCTCATTTAATTTAGGATTTAAGGATTTGACGTGACAAGTGTATTTAAGTGACGAAATCTAGGTGAGAACACTGAGGCTATTTATACCCTGGTTAATATTTGCTCAGATAATACTGTATGGTAAGTTTAGGGAGTGCTTAAACAATAAGGTTTGGTATTACAATGATAGTGGTTGGGGTTATGAATCTTAATTAACGGGGTTTTAATTAATTCTGTATTTTTCTTGAATGAGTGCTTTTTAATATTTTAGCCAAAGCTAACTTACCACAAAACTAATTTTTTCTGCAATTAGCTAAGACTGACATGCAAGCTTTAATAATGTAATCTGGAGGCCATACTATAGCAAGCAACACCTGGTTACCAATTTACCGACACTCCAATCACTCAAACATTTGCGTGTCATAAATCTGCATACATAAGTCTTAAAAATCTAACAAAGAAATTTATAGATGCATAACGTATATGTTTAATAGATTATCGAAAGTAAACAGTTTCACACAGCCAAGCGATTAATATTTGAATAAGTAGGAAAATGTAAGGCGTGCATGACTTAATATTTTGCCGTGTTCCTCTGGTGCTTTTAAGAAAAGGGGAATCACCTGTGTTCTTTTAAAATAACCGCTTGCTTAATTCCTCTCAACACCACTCGTTTAAGGCCAGCCCAGTATATAAGTTAGCACACTGTTCATCATTAGCTCCATAAGCGTATAATTACCGGCTATTTTATACCCTGTAATTAAGCGATAATATATTAAATAACTTGCCTTCGCTACATCAACTCCGCATTAGGTCAGACTGAAAGGGGCAACGGCCATTTCTTCTAAACAGTTAATTTTTCAATCAACGCTGAAATGCGGAGGTGTTTTCGGAGTGACGTCACCCGGATTGTCGTTATTCCAAACACGTCTTTTCGTTCGGCGTTCGTTACGACGGGGTCGAAGGCAATTCCCTATGCAAATTAACTTTCCCGCGGCTTCCACAGACGCCTTAACGAAGGCTGTGATAGATAGTGCACAGAGACTCCTGGGCCCCCTCCCCATTTCAACCCCGGTTACACCCGTCCCTCCCCCAGCGCTCTGTCGCATGGCTGCACCCTTTCTTCATTGTCTCACCCTTCTACTTAACCCCCGATCCTCCGACCACGTCTCCAGTTCCATTAGCATTTGCTATTCATCTTCTGCTATGAATCTTGCAGTTTTGTGACGCTAACATTTTTGTTCAACTCTTGAACTGTGTTTATTCGTGTGATGTAATATTAGAGAAGGTATGAACAAATATCAAAATGGAAATATAACATTCACATTACAGTGCTGAATGGTACTATTTTCGACAATAGGCAAAATATAACAACGCGTTATTGTTACTCACTGTTAATTCAAGATATGATTTGTTACAATTTTCCCCCTTCTCTAGTAGTCCTACTTTCAATGGTAATTGTTTCAAGAAGTGGCGTCTTTAAAACTGTTAATGTTAAGATTTTTGATATAATTTTTCCTTACCATTAATATCTTTTTCTTTAGCTGACAATGGGGCGAGGGACTGGAAGGGGTTATTTCTAAAATTAACTAAGCATTCTCAATAACATCCGTCATTATATTCAACATTGACCAGAGTACTGTAATAGCCACAATGACCTCTCAACTCCTGTTTCAAATATGTTTTAATATATTTTCCATCGAAAACCTTGACATACGAAGAAAAATTAATTAAATTTTCCCCATTCTTTAGGATTCTAACCCACGCTAGATGGAAGGGTGGGGTTTAATCAGCTTTGATTAAAAACTTTCAAAATTTGTTTTCTGCAGTAAAACTTTGTGACAATATTACTAAAGGACTAGAACTTGAAAGGCCACTCGCAGGTTTTATAACAATTCTAGATGACGGAAGCAATAGTTAACCAAGAAGTTTTAGAATGAAATATGGTCTTATGAACGAAATTTTCCAAAAATCAAAGCAACTTAGGGTAAAGACATGACCCCTTAACTCTCATTCCATCTCAGTTGGCATAGAAAGTTTACAATACTTGATATAGCTATACTAGATCATTTGAACCTGAGTATTCTTTGAAGGCTAATAAAATATTTGACAAATATTGTAATTATTTTTATACTGATTGTCCGGTGAGGCTTATAAAATTAGTAGGTTCTTTTAAAACCATTAGCACCGCCTATCCTAATACCCTCAGAAAGTTGAAGTGAAATATAATAAATACTCATTGATTTTCCTCAATTAGACATCCTTGTTTTGATTGGCGTAATCTCTTCACAAATACTGAAATACTGAAAAAAATATTACACTGCTATTGTAATCGAAAGCCGGTTAGAAATACTGTTAACACTTTTGGTAAAGACATTCCAGCCAATATTTACGAACTTTCATTAGGATAAATATTTGGAATCGCAGAACCAGAAAGCCAGTTACAAAATACCCTCAAAATACTCTAGTGATGTCGTAAGCACTTAAATTATGTCCGACAGCAAAATAAGGCAATCTAGTCTCATGGCAAAAAACTTTTGCTATGTCATCCTACTCAATTTTGTTGGGTTATACCGACTACTTATAGACATCTTTTTGGTGACAACAGAGTTGACAATGACTAATCAAACCCATCTTTTACCACTCTTAATACAGCTACTACCACTATTACTATTACTAAGGTTCTATCAAGCACTCTTGCTAATGGTGTGCGCACATTTTATACCAACTAACATGCCTCTCCTCCTAGCAACAACTTCATAAACACTTACAACCTTTTCTGTATCCAGAGATTTCGTTTGAGGGAAGTTCTCCAATCAGCGATTATAGATTGATAAAGATCAGACCTTGCACAAGTTAGGCAGTACAAAAGAGGTCTTCCAAATATTCCCTTCGTGTCTCTATTTCTTGTTACAATTTTCTTTCTTTTTTTTTAGAATTCGGCTGCCATCTGTTCTTTTAAGATGGCAGAGCCTACGGAGACTTCCTACTTATATGGGTGTGAATAAAGCTAGAATTTGCCTTATTCAAGACTTCGATTTTGTCACCATGATATCAATGTTACCCCTAGATCTTTCCACAGCCGTGACAAAGTATGGTATGAGGTCTCGCGCACTGGGGGGGCATCATTCAGAATCAAATGTGAGCAAAATAGCAATTTGATAAATCGCCTTGATCTGTAGGAAAATATGCAGTATTTCAGTAAATTCACAAAGACCAAAAGAGGGGAATATCTGATTCTTGATGTAGGAACTTGTGAAGAATCTACATACCAGCACCGATGCAGGTAAAAGTGTGATCAGAAGCGGCAGCAAAAATGGCAACGCGTGAGACCGGAACCAGTCACAGCAACTGTTGGGGTGTAAACAGACCTCGAGTGGAAGAACAGACTGCAGAGTGCAGGCTACATCCGAGGCTCACGCTGACAGCTTAGACGGAAAGGGCGTCTGCCTTTATGGGTTACAGTGGCGAACCATCCTAATATCTTCAGAAAGCAGTGTTTTAATTCAGTGAACATTCATTAGTGCATAAACAATGAAATGGTCCAATATTTGTGTTATAAAAAGTTAGATTACCCTCCAGGGATCTGATATAAACTGATTTTATGCTGTGAATTAAATTTCCAGTGTTGTGATTAGCCATGAGGTCATCTTAAAACCGATGTTAGTCTTTCATAATGACATATGAGGATATCATTAGAGCATGTTTGTTAACCGAATGTTGCAATACATCTACGGTTACTATTCTAATCCAGTGGTGTCAACAATCTAGTTTTATGCAATGAATATTTTTTATCATGAATCAAATAATTTGTTTTATCGTAAACCATTGCTTGAAAAATTACCTTTAATGGCGTGACGGAAGTTTCCATAATAAGCTGTCTGGGATACATGAAAAGCAAAAGGCTTTGTGAAATCATAAAAATAACTAATGGTGATGTCACTCAGTACTCTAAGTGACAGTTTTCTTTCTCTAAACTTAAAAAAAAAAAAAAATCCTTTTGGTCATCATACATATAATGGTCAGATAATTTTTAAATGGGGCTAGCGCTGTCCGCAGACAAAATTCGTATTTGCTATGAATTGCAACTATTTATTTGTTGTTCCCAAGAGTTTCAAAAAATGAGTCTCTTGAGCTGGTTTATGAGTTAATTTTTTTATACTTAGATTCATATCCGCACAGGCTATTGCTTAGCAAGCATCTTTTATGTCCCGTATGTTTAAAGGGGAAAGCTGACTCATCACTCTTATGATAAGTTATTCGGGAAATTCTGTGCATAATGCTTTTGCTTTAATGGAAAATATATGAAAACATTCAGACCTAGATTTGTGTATATGGAACCACTGGAAAACTTACGACATTAATGTGTCAGTATATGGAAACAACAAAAGACAGAAAGCAAGTAGTTATGACAGCAACCTTACCTACAATTGGAAACTTTCGTTCTGTTAGAGCTAAGTAGGTAGTTCTGTTTAAAATTTCAAGAGGAAAACAGGGTTCCATATTCTCGGAAAAAACAAAAAGTTCGCCAGACCCATATTTCAAGATACACCGGGCCATTTAATTCTCCGTGAATTTTTCTTGTGCTCGTTGCACTCTTGTTTTAATCTTGTTTTAACCTGAGACTCGATTCAAGACCTTAAGATAATTAGCGCGTTTTTTTTTTTTACCAGTGATAAGCCCAGAGGAACAGTTTCATCAGGGTTCCCGTTTTCTAACCTAACAACGATTTCATGATAACACTTCATTCTCAAGGATGGAAGCAGGCATTAAACATAAATTGGAGCAGACTTCCACATTACTATGTTAATGACACAGAACTGTTTGAAAAGTGGACAGATCAGGTCTACTAAAAGACTACTTAATAGAAGAAGGAGAGAGAGAGAGAGAGAGAGAGAGAGAGAGAGAGAGAGAGAGAGAGAGAGAGAGAGAGAGAGAGAGAGAGAGAGAGAGAGAGGCGATGACTTATGTGAGATTGTAGTCTTTGTGCAATATTCATTTTTTTGGCTGTCAAAAAACCGGGATCTGTCTTTCCTTGTTGGGTCAGGATAGCACTTATGCAATAATGCCTTCGCAATGTAACTAAAGCCAGATCACACACAATATTATTCTTCCTGCTTCTAACATGCGCAACTGAAATCTTTTTAAGAATGTTTTGCAAGGGAAGTTTTCCAAATAAGGGTATTTTTTTTATCTATCGTTGACGTAACTTCTCTTTTTTCAAACATTCCAATAACAGAAACTTCTGTAGAATTCGTGTATCCAAATGGTAACTCACTCCTTAACATGAGCCAAAAAGATTCTAAACAAACTCTTAAAGATTTGCACCGAAGACATTATTTTTAAACAAGAAACATTATGTTCATTTCAAAGAGTGCAACTGTGACGAATTTATTCTTATAATACCATGAGCAAAATTGGTTGAGTGTGTGTCCGGTAGTTATAAACAACTGTTCTATAAGAGGTATGTGGACGATAGTCTTTCGGTGACTAAAGAAAGAGGCAACCTCAGGAATATTCAAACCCAAAACATCCCAATACCAAATTCATCTTCGAAGAGGAAACAAATGACTAAATTTTCTTGACTGCCGTGTACTAAAGCCTTCAGAAAACATATTGTTAGTCTTCTTTGTATGTGAAAACCCCTAACATCGGACAAAAGGCCAGTTGCAGGAGCAAGCCTTTGCTTTAATCTTTACGTAACGTGGGTCTTCGGCTCTTCGATTTTGGGAGACGCCGTAACGACACCCTTAGCTTGGCCTGTGAGATGGCTTCCCACTGGTCCAGGTACTGTTGTCAACACTCTCGCCTAGATAGGAATAATTAGCCCTCACACCTCATTAATTAGACATTTAGACAAATGATTAGACGCTAATTAGAATATCATCTCCCTCCCCCATCTGTTACAACACAATACCCTAAAATTATATTATTTTCCAGATTGCGTGACCATGGCTGCGTTAAATTTTTTGTCAATCAAGGACTTTCAGTATAAGAGTTTTCACAAATTTCTGATTTTTACTGCGTTCCAAACCTTTAAAAAATTAATATATATGTTACGCAATTCCGAAAGGAGTTACACAAATTAAAACATCGGTATCTTTGATATTAAAGAAGCAACTCGCTGGATATATATTGAATTCGGTTTTAACAAGAAAAGTTATGATTTTTTGTGTTTTATTTGATATGAACACAGTCTTCTTTAACTCATGAACGTATTCCTTCAAAATTTCAAAATGCTGAATTTTATAAAGTTAAAATAATTCGTCAAAATGCATAGTTTCCCGAGATCCTATTAAAAATCTAAGAGTAATTAACGAATTTTCCTACGGAGTTCGACGTGTGTTGAGGCAGAACAGATAAATACAATAAAACATCGGTACATAGCCCTTCCAGATAACCAGCAGATAGCAAATGTTTTTGTTTTCTGCAGCGCATGCATGTGGATTGCTCCATTAATGAATTCACGAGAAGACACGAATACTCTGGAGTTCAAGACACGAGAAAAAAAATCTCAGGTAATACAAACGAAGCAATTCGACTTTTCTCAGCTCAATTAGTCTCAGAACAGATTGAAACAGAGAGAAAGTCGAGGTGTCATAAAACATCTAATAGACTCTCTCGACAATAATGTTGAATGTCGAGGTCGCCTTAACTCTACCTTTTTGTTCGACACCAAACAAAACTGAATTTTGCTCACTTGAACTAATTTGGTGAAGAGACCCTCCAATCCTACTTACAGTTTCACTTCCAGTTTTATTGTTCTTGCTATCAGCTGTACACAAGGCTGTCAGAAACAGCTCTCAGGGGGAAAACGAGACGAGGACTCAAAAGAGAATTCCTCCAGATATGCAGCGTCTTAAACACGAACTCCCTCTTCCCGGTAACTTATTTCTCACACAGATGCAAAAAATTATCATTCTTGCAACTGTGAGGATTTCTTACAGAAATAAGAAAAAAATGTTGCCCATGCGAAAGAAATACGACCGCCGTTCCTGATCGAAAAAAGTGACATATTTGCGACACTAGAGTCAAGACAAATTATAGTACGGAGCCGATATAAAAAAGAAAAAAAAAATCTAAATTTCCCCGCCGGGGCTGTTTCTGGCTGACAGTCGAAGCGTCCTCCGTCCCATTATTCTTCCACTTCTTCGTGTTAGTCAATTGTAAATTCCTTTGTCCCGTTAATGAAAACAAATAGTGGGTATCGGACGGTCTGCCAACCTTCGAACAATCACAATGCTACTTTTATTGGTGCCTAATAAAACCACCAGGATGCAGACCAGAGAAGCCAAAATAATCTGCACCTGGAAGGACGAAAAATACCAAGCTGGAGAGTAGGATTGTGGGTCCTAATGGCTGGAAAATGTAGCGCTGTGATGCTCCCATGATAGGAGATGATGTGGTTAGGACCGGAGGAGGAGGAGGAGGAGGAGGAGGAGGAGGAGGAGGAGGAGATGAGGAACGGGCAGCCGTGCGGCTCCTCTCCTGAAGGAGTTGAGAGGCTGCAGGTGCTCTTCGCCCCTCCGCCTTTATTGCACGCTTGTTCTTTATTATACTCGGAGCTCCTTTCGTCTGTTCGTGTGCAGGGAAACTAATTTCCCTTCAGTAGACCAACTTCGCTTTTATCTTCTGATCTTGATTAGGGCAATAAAATAAATTTCATATTAACCGCCACGAATTACGCCTCTAATTGTCGGCACCAGGTAATTTCTGGCGCGTCCGCTTGAATTATTCATGGCGTCTGCCATCATCAGACCAGGCCTACACAGTACTTGAAGTTCTATCATCCCAACAGCCCCCCAAAAAACAGTCACAGCTAACTGCTCTATGAGGTTGAAGAAGGTCAAAAGGTGATGTTACTACTTGTCTGGGATCTAAAGAGATTGGTATGAAGTCCATCACTGAGACAAAAGTAGGTTAGCCTATCGGACAAGAGAATACGATGAGAGAGATGAGAAAGTTTGTGTACAAGTCTAAGCACGCGTGTACAGTATATATATATATATATATATATTAATTTGGACCTAACGGATAAATGAAATGGAACCACGATCAATCCCGACTTCTTATTAGTTAGTTTAGATTTGTGTTCTATAACTAAATGTCCCTATTGAATCTGTACTGGAAATATCTCATAATGAATGACCGGGACTGAGTTTTTATTTGGATGGAAATAACTAACCTAAGGAAAACTTCATTAAAGGAAACTTTTCACAAACCACCTTTTGATATGGCAGTGGCTAACCTCTATAATCAATAATTTCAAATTTACGTACTTTGGCAATTATACACATACCTGCACGGTGGTTTCGGCATGCAAGATGACATTTTGGCTAATATATCAAAGACGCAGATATAAATAATCCTTTATAAAAAATGAATCAAGTGCCATTTGTCGAATTCAGGCTAAAATAGAAAAAGATGGTTGCATGGCCTTTGCAGTCACTGTATTAGGCGATATCTATTTGACTGTAAATGTAGCATATACAGAAAAGTAACAAATAATACAACCTAATTTCATTAATTTTCAGGACATCATTAATTCAAAATGTTCCTGCTATTGTTACTTGTCAAAACCTATTTTCATAATAACGAAAATTATGTAAATAGGTAGGGTATTGTGGTATTTAGCTAATTTGTGACGACATTCTAAAACATAAGTGACAGGAAGCAAGAATTACCAAAGAACAACCCTTGTTTGATTAATTTCACAGGCTTTGAGTTCATTAAAATTTTCTTTTAGAAATATTCAATGTAAACAACCTTTTCATATAACACAGTAAAAAACATGCTTCTAAGAAACTGTCCTCAACAGAATAGGAACATTTCTTACAAAAATCTCATGTATAGACATATATTTTGATTTGGGCCAGATGGACAAGGAATAAAATGTCAAAATAATAAAATATTCAGTTAGAACTGGTCAAAAGAATAATGCTTTTTTTTGTACATTAAGTGAAAAGTCACACAGAAATGACTGGTACCCAAGTAGTATAAACAACAAAATTAAAATGTTCTCTTCAGACACCCTTCGAATCTGCAATAATATAGCTAATAAAAAAAAAAAATATATATATATATATATATATATATATATATATATATATATATATATATATATATATATATATATTATATATATAATATACATATATGTGTATCTATTTATTAATATATGTATGTACTGTATACAGTATATGTATATATAATGTAAATATATTGTGTTTTTGCATTTTAATTTCTTAGTTTTATTAATGCAGACTCAAAGGGGTCTCTAAAGACAATATTATAACAATCTGGTTATTATACTACTACCTGACCAGTCATTTCTGTGTGATTTTCACTCAATTGAGCAATACAGGGATAAGAAGGAAAGGCGGGGTGTTATAATGATTTTGAGATTTCTTCAGGTGGAGAATTTAGTGAATGAATTGAGCAACACTGCATTTGTATGTCAGGAACGAAAATATTAAATATTTCATAAATGCTCAAGATCAGCAAAATAAGCTAATATCAATCGCTCGATTTTGGTCGAATTTATGATGCCAGCACGGTGTCTTCCCAAGGAACAACCTATAACGAGGTTAATCTAAACCAGTGAGCCATTTCTCAAAGTAGAGGTTAACAATAGCTTTAATTTGTCTTGCTTTCTCTAGGCCTGGGCTAGATACTGTTAACAGGTGTAAAAAATCCTAAGTCATATTAGCATAGCTCTGTTTCTATCAAGATTGTTAAGAATCAAAAAACATAGTAATATGCCAAGTAAACTACTAGAATTTTTGTTTTACCCACTGCAAAATTATTGTACTCAAATCAGCCATTCACAACGTTTTTGCTTTCGTTGTTTATCCGTAGCTTACAAACAAAGTTGCACCTTACTGTTTTCAGTTGCACCATACTGAACACTTTATTGGCAAATGGCACCTAGGAAGAACAGAATTATCGTAATTCTCTATTTGTGCTATTAAGTCTCGGTAACTGGATGTAGAAACAACAGAACAAAACCGAAACAAAGTTCTGGCTACTAGGCGATCTGCATTCATTCGGGATGATGCGTCACCCACTTATCCCTTCAAAGAAATACATCCCAACGTAAGACCCAGCATCATAAGGGCCAGTTTTACTCCCCGCCCACAGAGGACAAAACAGAGCGGCTGCCTACTAGGATCCACTAGGATTATCTAACAGACATGAAAGGTTATGTACTTTTTCAAGAGAGGAGGTCCTCTGTAAAGGATTTTGAACTTTGCACACCTCAAGGTGGCGTTTTAAGTCCAACCTTGCTCAATGTCCTTATTAATATAATTGTTATTGCCAAGCTTCCCAGAGAAACTGCAATTATTGCTTATGCAGATGATAGCCTTATTCAGTCAACTTATCTTCAAATGCAAAATTCGCTGAATAATATTGGCAGAATTTGTGATGAGCTAGGATTTGTGATTTCAACTGAAGAGACAAAAGTTGTGTACCTAACGGGGACATATGAAAGACGTGATACTGCAAGATTATAAGCTTGAATATGTTGATGTATAAAAATATTTAGGGGTCTGTGTAGGTAATATTCATGGCAGGGACATACTGGTTCAGCATTTAATCACATGTTGCAAAACTAGAATGAGACCCCTAAAAGCCATGGCATTTGGATGTGAGGAGGCAACAGTAGCTGTACTTCATGCAATGTATGTATCATACATCACAACTGTGATTGATTATGCTGCTCCTGCTCTTATGTGCCTTTTAAAATCCAAATTGGTAAAGCTTGAAGCCTTTCAAAATGAAGCAATGAGAATTATCTTGGGCTGTCCAGTAACTGTAAGGGTGCTGAATATGAGGATAGGGTTAGGACTGGCATTGATAACAAAATGAATTAGAGAAATCAGCACCGTTATTGGCATTAAAGTGCCAAGAGACGACAGAGACTCTTCCAAAGACATAACTACTGAAGACTATTGAACTGGAGCAAATAGTAGGGAACAGCTGGACTACAGTAACGGCTAAAGATATTCAACATTACAATGTCGTAGATTTTGGTCTGTTAAACATTTGGGTAGCCACTTCCTCCTCGGGAGTGCATGTCCATTAACAAGACAATAGACAGACCACCTTATAAGAAGGCAGACATGTCTACTTATGAAATGAGACTGCATTATCAAGCAGCAATAGCAGAAAATATGGAAGGAGGATACATAGACCAGCTGTATGTGATGGATCACTGAGTACAGGCACGGGGGTGCTGGAGCTGCGGTAACTCTAATGAATGGCGGTACCTTTGACTCAGAAGTAAACATAAAAGTCAGGATACAAGACTGGGCTTCATCCACACAGGCTGAACTGATGGCCTGGCTACTGGCCTTGACACAAATCAATCGGAGAGGGGTAATGATTTCTTTAATAATCACTGACAGAATGTCTGCCCTACAGTCCTTAAATACTAGCAAGGTCTGTATATGAAGAATTAGTCCATGAAGTTTAAAGGAAAATAAGGAAACTGACAGTAAGGGGCATAAAGGTCAAGTTCATGTGGGCTTCTTCTCACACTGGGATACCTGGTAATGAAGGGGAAGATGAGCTGGCTAAAAAGGCTGCTCTAAAGGAAACCATTGACTGCAACCTTTGGTTATCAATAAAGCAGATAAAAACAAGGATCAGGAGTGTTCAGGTATAGGACACTAGCACACAGCAGCAGATGGTGCAGAAGTCAAGCAGCTCAACTCACTTCTATAACAAGGTAGCAATGCATACTACATATACATGTGGAAAGAAAAGGAGTTAGTAGACAAAGTTGGTGAATGCTAGGCTAAGGTTAGGATACAGCTACCAATGGCGGGTTATGGGAAACAAAAATGCCCTAAAATACAGGAGAATAGGGATGATAACCTCACAACTTTGGAGGACCAAGTAATACATCTACTTACAGGAGGGTCCATCAGTGACATACTTAAAAGGTTTAACAATTTTGCAATGCCCAGATAGATTCCTGATGTGATCCAGAAAAGTGACATATTAGGGATATTTTTAATACAATTATGATAAATGCTTTAGGTTGAAAGTGGAGACACTTATCACTTTTCAGTCCTTGTCTATCTCCACTGCATATATGATCTTGTGCATATTTACACTGTTACAATTAATGTAGCCTAGACTTCGAACATTGTAATTATTAGTGCCTGTTATGTGTATGCATTTTTACCACTATTATTATCATTATTATTATTTCTGCTGTCATGTATGTCTTATTATTTTATTGTTATTACTATTATTCAGCAGACTTGTGTATCTTTAGGAGGGGTTATCACTTTTCTTTTTTTCAAATAAATGTAAATGCGATATATATATATATATATATATATATATATATATATATATATATATATATATATATATATATATATATATATATATATATATATATATATATATATATATATATAGGTTTAGCACTAATTGTACATACTTCGATATTAAAGCCCTGTATACTTATGATAGGGGTTGTGCCATCATTCCATCATGTGACTCGACCCTTTTGGGCGTCACAGGATGGGAGGGGAAGTCCAATAAACTAGCCTCTCATTAGGCACAATTCAATTCAATTCAATTCTCAAACGAAACACTTAGACGAAAACGTTCCCCGATTCGAATTAGTTGTAGTGAACACATTTATCATACCTTTAGAAGCTCTGCGTTAATTCACCGTAAATTTTAGTGGCATTGACGATGTTTAGATAAAACGCTGTCTATTCTAACTGTTCCATATGAAAAGACGTAACAATTATGACGTACAAGCACCAAAAAACATAATAATGACCAAAGGACAATATTATTGGCCTATTATTACTTCGATCAACTAAACTGAAGGTGCTAAGGAATGGGAGACACTATTACAATGAAATTAGAACCACTATTTAACTATAGAGAAAAGTGATACATATACATTACTTATTCATACACATACTAACATGCATATATATATATATATATATATATATATATATATATATATATATATATATATATATACATACACATATATGTGTGTATAAGAAAATCCCGTTGTCTTTAACGAGTGAAGGAATATAAATTAACAAGATTAAAAAGTTCACCACAGAAAAGCTGATGATGATATGCTAGTTTTTAATTACTTCAACACCCTGAAATTTTTTTTTAAAATAGTTCCCCTGATATTGTTACTAATAAGGCATCATGAGCAACAAGTAAAATGGGTTAAATGAAGACAATACTGCAAATAATTTTACAATCAGCCGTTACAGCTCATAAAAATAAGACTTATGTCTCATAAAATACCGTAAACAGTAACGATACTGATGAAAAAATAAATTAAAACGTTAGCAGTTATACAGTAGTTTTAACACTCACCATCATCCGGAAAGCGCGATAGTTGTCTTTTGAAACTCAGTCAAATGTGCCATCCTTATTCTCGAATTGTACTCCAAGATGGTCAGTCGTGAGGAAAGCTTGGGTCTTTGAGGCTCAGATACATCTGATAAATATCAGACGTTGTCTGGGCGAAGCCAGATGGACAGAATTAAAAGCCAATGGGAGAGCTGCCAAGAATAAACACGGATGATGAAGATGATGCTATGTCATTAAATAATCACTAGTTTTCTGTTAGACAAAGACAATGCTGAATCATTTACTGCAGGAATGCCTACATAGTTGTTCGGACATTTGGTACGAAGAACAGAGCAGGGTTGCCCACGACGGGTACTCCTCATTCAACATTATATTAAATCCATTACTTTCACGACAGCTGCGTGGGGATTCCTCGTAGCCCGTATAAATAAGGATCAGACATAACCTTGACTGACTATATGTTCATATTTGTACCAGCAAGTCGATCACCACCTCAACATGAGCGCTCTAGTACTTTCCAAATTCTTCTGAGCTAGCAGCGCCATATTAACCACCTCCTTACGTGGCAGCAACTTTGATTTTGTCATTGCGAATCCTTTAATTGAAATTAACGGACACATGCATACTTCCATTTCCTTCCAGGCATTACGTACACATAAATTAACAATGCAGGAGTTTCAGTTCCTTAAGAAGTACATCCACGAACAAAATTCTTTCACTTATCCGTC
>NC_089777.1:31226536-31231536 GCF_040412425.1 Macrobrachium rosenbergii
GGAACATAGATACAGCCAATAATTTCCAAAACTCGCAGGAAATAATTTCTGCGTTACAGCTCTTGGGAAATAATTTCGGAAGTAAAGGAACACAGATACAGCCAATAATTTCCAAAACTCGCAGGAAATAATTTCTACGTTACAGCTCTTGGGGAATGATTTCGGAAGTAAGGGGATATAGATATAGACGATAATTTCCAAAACTCAGTCGTTGTCAATAATCATCTCAAATTCCAGGTGCCGCGGCGACAAAAGCAGCGACACGATATTACTGGGAAGTGGCTCGCTGTTCGCTGCTGTACTTCCGAGACCTGGCTGGCTTGCTGGCTCGCATCTCCCGAGCGGCAGCGCCGCGCTGCAAGAGAAAGCGGAAATAACATGTGCTTCGCCCATAAGCACCTGCGCGCGGATTCATGGAATGGGGATACAATTAAAGCTATTTCAACAAGGCACTCTTCGTGGATGCCTGGGCGATGTCATCTACCCGCGGGAGATGGCGGAAACACCGATCGTTGCTATTTCAGGAAGCTTCGGGAATTTCGCCATTTCTCAATTGTGAGAGAAGGGCTGAGTGCGAGAATTTGTCATTAACATCCGGTTCCCTCGAAATGAACTTACGTCACGCCGTGATGGAATGTCTACATTTTATGCCTCAAGAAGTTTTTTTTTTTCTTCGCTGTATCACATGAGTGCTTAGCAATATAAAGTAACAGTACTCTTTGACTACATGCATTAAGCCACATATAAAGTTAAATGCTATCAACATTATATGCATTTTATTTACATTGTGTAATACATGGAATTTGCCATTTCTTGTTGTTACAGATGAATAATAATAATAATAATAATAATAATAATAATAATAATAATAATAATAATAATAATAATAATAATAATAATAAGAATAATGAAAAACGAATTATGAGGAAAATAGAAAAGATACTGTATAAGATAAATTCGCATAATACAACTATCCTTTTAATAAGACCTGTTTAAGAGAGGGTCGATTCCCTTCGACTAATAATAATAATAATAATAATAATAATAATAATAATAATAATAATAATAATAATAATAATAATAATAATAATAATAATAATAATAATAATAATAATAATAATAATAATAGAGGAAATTAAAACCTACAATAGTTTCTTTACAATGATATGAAGGGAAGAGATAAAATACATTTAGGCCTATGTACTTAGTTACAAGAAAATACCAGCGGATATCAGCTTCTTCAATGGGTAATTACGTTATTGTAATAATAATAATAATAATAATAATAATAATAATAATAATAATGGTTATTATTATTATTATTATATTGGGAAAATTTTGTTTATTAATGAAATATGATCATTTAGCCTAATGAATTGAGGATATATTTATTGCTTGTATGCACTTTGCAAGTACCTCAAGAAAACAATTACGAATCTGGATTCTGGACATACGGTATATAAAAAATAAATGAACATTTGTAAATAGACCAAGCCCTTTATCCATACATGAGGTGTACGAAGCATTAGAGTACTGAAGGTGATAAAAACTGTAAAACCTAATTAAATATAATTTTCATGCAGAATCTTTCTAAATTTTAAATTTGTTTTTAATTATGGCTCAGTGATAATAGTCGACACTGCATAACTAAACTAAAAAGTTTTACTGGACAAAGGGTATTTTTAGGAAATAGCTGGTGGTTAGTCAACTCACAGAAAGGATGGTAAGGATAAAGGATATAATAATACATTACGCAAGGTTTATCGGCAAGAATTCGTATAGAAATTTACTTAAGATTTTCGTCCATTTCAGAAAAATAACATTTAAATAAAAAAGGAAATTATAGCAAAACTGAAACATAATTTCAATATTATGGGATGTTTTTAACTGAAAGAATCTGTTTGATAAAAGTGTTATTGCCCATGCTAGGATGAATTTCTACAGAGCCATATTCTGGGCACCATGAGGGAAATAAATCTTCAAAATATAGGAAACGGTATAACTGAAAATATAATATTAGGAATACATACAGCAGTCCATAAAAAGACTATTAAATTGTATTTGTAAATGTAATGATTATCTAGGCAAGACAGCGGCCATGATTTCAGTATACTTGCCAACGAATTATTATTTCAAACGGAAATTATTGACATTATTTCCTATTACCTTAAAAAAAATTTAGCCACCAGATTCTGATACCACTTTTTCTATATAAATCAAAAAAGCAAAAGGAAATTTGAGTCCTTAAATTCTTCTGGTATGCCTTGACAAAAAGAATTTGAGATATATAAGATTTTTGATGTCGAAACTGGCCGCTATCACTGGAATGATTATCAAAATTAGCGTTCATGAAATCGAAAACTTTCTAATTAAAAATTAAGAAACAAAAATTCTCTCTCACCTCTTAATCTCCTCGCCTCTAAGCTGATGAGGGCCAAATGGGTTCTTTTGGGTCGAAAAGTAGTAAAAAAAAAAAAAGCTTAACGGGAACAAAATCATTAACATACACATATAAATAATATATATATATTCACAAATATATATGTATGTATATATGTGTGTGTGTGTGTGTGTGTGATTCTGTGTGCCTCCGCGCGCACAGAGGGTAATGAAAGCTGTATTAACAAATTAAAGTTACTAATAAATATGTCATCTTAAAATCTAATATATATTTTGTTAAATGTTACAATCCATTCATGCGGCTGAAGCTGAGATTTCTGGAGGTGACAGACAAGATAGAAACTATACAATATTATACATATAATATACACACACACACACACACACACACACACACACATATATATATATATATGTGTGTGTGTGTGTGTGTGTGTGTGTGTCTATACGCAGGGGGATAATGCAATTGGAATTTTAAAAATTTAGTTATAATAACTTTAATCTAATAACGAATGCACTGTCGTTTTAAATCCTACTTTATATTTTGCTAAAAGTTGCAATCCAATAATATGGCGGAATGGGTTAAGCGTTGGATGAGAACTATGACTTGGGAAGCTGGAGATCTGTGGAGTGGAGACTTGTGGAATACAAAGTAAAGGAATGACAGATATGCTTGGTGCTATTTCGCAGAATTATTTTGCGTCACCCACCGCTGGAGGTGATGATGATGATGACGATGATGATAAATGGTTCATTACCATATCAGGGAAAACGCACCCAAAGTAATTTTGTTTATCAGTTCTGACGGCGAAATTAAACTTTCAATTTCCCTTAGAGTACTTAAGTGCGAGGTAATAGTAATAATGATACAGCTAAACGGGGAGAAGGATAATTACTATTAGTACTAGTTGTATCAGTGAAATTTTAAATGGAATACTGAAAGGAAACAGAGAGACAAAGAGGCGATCTCCAGACATCATTGTAAAGACGACTTTATCTAATTAAAGGTGCCTTACTATAATTCTTTTCAAGGTCGCTGTATTTTAAAACATTGGAATGGTGAAGCTGATCAAATTTCGTAGTTCATATATTCCTTGAAGACATTTTGTTTCTGTATCACCGTTTCTTTCTAACTTGCATAAAAAATGACGGGCGCATCTCAGATCCCTAAAAGGTGACGTTGGGACTCAAAATGGCGCCGACGAAGAGACGCTTCACCAATGACAGAACTCTTCAAATGTCGACGTCTATGATTTGTTCCCTGTATATTGGAAGATATAAAAAATTTAATTTTATAAAAATTATTTTTATACGGCCCTCACATGATTACTATTCCAAGCAAGCATTCAGGATGCTTTTACAGGTTTATGCACAGTGGATGAATATATATTATGTAATCTTAATTAAACTGTACTATACTTCGGTGTAAGAGTGCATAGGTATTTTATATGTTTGTTGTTTACAACATGTGCTTAAAAAAGCATTACGTAGTTCAAAATGACTTACATAAATGCAAATTGCATAGCTATGCACACTTGGTACATATGCAGACATACGTTTAAAAACAGGTGAGCAAGGGTTTCCCTAGAGGTGAGATGAAACTAAAGTACCGAATATATTGTAAGAGTACGATTTTGTATACAAACAAAACTATAATATATATATATATATATATATATATATATATATATATATATATATATATATATATATATATATTATATATATATATATATTTCTTCGTTTTAACGTGCTTTTATCCCATTTTTCATATGGTGTATATATATATGTATATATATATATATATATATATATATATATATATATATATATATATATATATATATATATATATATATATATATATATACATGCCATTAATGATAATGAAATTGGATGAAAATAAAATGAGTATTTGTCAAAGCATAAAAAAGATCTTATATTTTTCATTTACCAAAAACTTAGGTATTTGAGTAACATCTTTCTTCATATATATAAATTGACCATATATAGTTATACACACACAAACATATATATATATATATATATATATATATATATATTATATATATATATATATATATATATATATATATATATATGTGTGTGTGTGTGTGTGTGTGTGTGTGTGTGTATGTGTGTGTATATACCTTTTGAATCTGGGCGGTGGTTACATATTTTAAAACAAAGCTAATTTGAATACAATAGCAAGTAGTGGCTTCTAAGAAAGCGTTTAAGGTAAAAATAAAATATTATTTTTTTGCAATAAACATTCGGTTGTTAATTATGAAATAAAATACTATTAACTTTATTATTAACAAAGCAAATATAAATTCCTAAAGGTAAATAACGTGTACGTTTCCGAACCACTATCAAGGTGAATCCAATCAACGTTAAGAAATGCTGACATTGAAAACGACAGACCATTTAGAGTTTAATAATTTTCTGATGAAGATAATGGCATTCAAAAGTTCGCATCTACATTTTTAACAACTCTTTTACCTACATGTCTACTTATCTATTTTCAACTTATCCGAAAATTATCTATATTACTGGAAAATTAAAGACTTCTAAAAAAAAAAGGAAGAGGATTCGCAAAT
>NC_089777.1:31241536-31254036 GCF_040412425.1 Macrobrachium rosenbergii
TATCATAACAAAATAGATCCTTGTGCAAGTGAACGTAATCCGTAATAATTCGCTTGAAGTGAATAGTGGTGAAATAAAACAATTTTATCCGACTTGCTAAAAAAAAAAATCACGCTCAGAAACAGCCAAACAAACAAATACCCTCATCACGTGCGTGCAGCTTATTACAGCTTTTTCAACAGCTAAGTAATAATAAGAAAGAGAAAAAAATCAAGGTCAAACCCATGCTTGGCTTGTATTCTTCCCGCCCCTGAATACAGTCTCTCGTTTCCTGACCTTCAGTAGTCCATGCACCTCTCTCTCTCTCTCTCTCTCTCTCTCTCTCTCTCTCTCTCTCTCTTATACGTATGACAATACGAGGAAGGGAGTGGCGGATCGACCAGCGGTTTCTTAATGCTTAAACAGGCTAATAAATGGGTTTCTGAAACCACCTATTTCACAATAATTACGCAAACACACACACACAGACTTTGAACTGATGTGTTTGTATTCTGCGTATGTGCTCGCGTACAGGTTTGTTTTCGGAACCGATTTTTATCCCCGTTTCGTTCGGCATTCCTTCCCCTTGGCGACTTTGCTCTTTGTATAATGCCTAAATAAAATACTGTTTTGATTTTGTAACAGATTCCCGTATTTTATTAATGGCAAATCAAAGTAAAATGGTTAGCACTAATAAAAAAAAGCCGTATTCTCAACTCTTCGAGGGTTGCTTGCTCATATTTTTACCCACACCTTTAATTTATATCTATGGTATATAAGAATCGCACAATCTTCTCAATTATTAGAAGAAATACAGCTATCATTGGTACCAATGTATATCTCAATAACGCAATCTAAAACTTCTGAAGGATTACCAATGTTGATAATACCAAAGATGCTTTTAAATCAAGTACGTCCTTCGAAACCATTTGAGGAATTACAGCTGTTATTAGTGACATTCCCTGATAAGCTACTATATTATACTATTCATTATGTACGCAATTACCGCAGATGTCACCATCGTCAATGTCAAGTTAAACTGTGAAGTTCTGATTGGTTACGGAGGAAAAAAAATAAAAAAAAGTATTGTCACAGGTTAATAACACCTTTCAAGCGAAGTTCAAGGCTACAATTTTATACACTGTAATTTCTACACGGAATTATGGATGGAGGCTTGCCATAATTTAGGCTTAATACACGAATGAAATGGAATTTTTTTTAGCCGGTGAAAGTTATTCGGATTCACAGTTATTTTGATTGTAATGCGTATTGGCATTTGCAGCTGCTTATTTAAGAGAAATTTATTATTATTCAACCCTATTCCAATGGGTAAATATTATTTACTTTAAGAATACTTTGTTAGGCTTCATTATTTATATTGACTTCAGCATTTTTCCTCATGTAGGTGTTTAAGTAAAAGAAAATAATTCTCATTTATAGATGTAGAAGTATATAAACAGCATTTTTTGGATTTGCAGCTTTTTAATAATAAATTAGAAATGAACAGACACGCTGATAAAATTTGGAACCCCAGTTGAAAGCTGAATGCTAAAGACAATCAATATTCTAAAGAGAAAATGGACGGCTATGTTTTATTTGGAAAGATTATTTATTTTTTACTAACAGGCAATGATAATTTACAAATGCTTTCAAACGATATTAAACATTCCCTTTTAACAACCTTGATGTCTATTCAAGCCGAGTCTTGGGGAATAAAAAGCACGATGAAGAGCGGGGAAGGAAAAGTTTATTCGAAGAATAAACAATTTTTCTTCATTGCAAAGTGACTTGATGAATGACGCATCACTGACGTATTACTGTTAATCTTTCATAATTTTCAAAGGCTCCACTGAGAGCAATTATATATAAAAAAAAGGATGGGGAGTAATAAATCGCCATTATCTACGAAAATTACCCTTTCGTTAGCGCAAAAGCAACGCACAACCAATAGCGAGAACAAGGGGAACACATTAAAAATCGTATTGATATACAACGATCGCAAAAACAGGGTTTAATGCATTTAAATCGCAATTACTGCTAGGCCTATAAAGACAACAGCCTAATAATAATAATAATAATAATAATAATAATAATAATAATAATAATAATAATAATAATAAAACATTTAAATAATGAACAGATAACGTAAATACAATGCACTTTTTATATAGGACACATTCCAGCTCCGTAAATCCTAAGCCGGAAAAGCAATCGTTTCATCCAGAAATAGCAACCTATGTATAAGATCATGCCTATATAAATGGATGCAAAACTAGGTTTACAGATGCACATTTTAGTGCTCATACATGCATACCTAATTACACACAGACGCACACACACACAGACACATATATATATACACACACACACACATTATATATATATATATATATATATATATATATATATATATATATATATATATATATATATATATATATAGTATGTGTGTGTGTGTGTGAGAATCATTTGTAATTGTTTTACACCTATGAGGAAGCCACAACAGAAAATAACACTGACCTCATCAAAGATTCTACAAAGATTGAATATTACCAACTTTAAGTTTAAATCAATCTTCGCTAAATATATGTTCAAGGCTACGTAAAAAGAAAAAAAAATCTCTAAACTAATTCAAGACATTAAAGAAATAAACTATCTTTTCAAGGAATTCTACTGAATGATCTGATTAAATGCCTTTTCAACAAAAGCTAAGAGAAAGTAACCTATTTGTATCAGTGTGACTGGCTAGCAACTAGCTGCGTCCTGGAATTATTTATTGGCGAAGTTGTAGGGACTGTGGTGCCACTTATGCTAGTCAGAGTCACCGTCATTTCGAAACACGAATTGTTGGGTACGAGGTTGTCAGTGACAAGCCATCAGCTTTTAACAGTAAGATCAGCCATAATGCGTGGGAAAAAAAATTAAGATACACAGTAAAAGCTCTGAAATTACTTGCAAGTCCTCAAACAGAATAGGTTTATTGAATTTGGAAAAATCAGCAATCGCTGATTGCTGTCCAGCTAATGATTTTAATGGCCTTGAAGCACTTCTATTTTTTAAGTTTTCCATCATCTTTGCATGTTTCAGTTTCAATTATTTTTTCACTTCATTGTAAAAACTATGTGCAAGCAGCGCTTTATTTTTTTCATCCAGATAATCAATCTAACCGATATTCAATAATTTTGTGCTGAGAATTATATTTTTTGTCTCCTTGGAAACTACATATGAAAATATTCTAAATGAAGCCTGATTTGTCATTCAAGTCCCAAAACCTAATCCGTGGATTATTCAGGAACCTTATATTGTTTTCTTTACATTTCCTGATGCACCATGTGGAGTGAGAAACGTTAAAAGAAGTAAAGTCAAAGAAAATGGAAAAAATAAAGATGTTTCGATTGGAACCGGTTCTTATCTTCATATTGCATCTCCGTTTGCCGGCAGGAATTTCTGTTAGTTACACACACATCTATGTAATATATATATATATATATATATATATATATATATATATATATATATATATATATATATATATATATATATATATATATATATATATATATTACATAGATGTGAGCATATAGAATCAATTATATTGTTTTTGATAATAATAGTGATTTATAGAACCTTAATTTTACTTGTTCTTTATGTTTATTATAATCTTATTTAAACTGATTTCATGAGAAGAGAGAAGTCAAAGAGTTAAGCTTAGACAGGTAGTTATTCAAAAGCTTAAGAAATCTATAAATTTACCGTTTCTGTAAGAACATAATTTTCAGGAAAAGTAATCAATATGAAAGTAGTACAATGGCTGAAAAAAAAGTGTAATTAATTTTTTCCTTATTCGCTACTTCACCAAAAACCAAAAAACTTGACACTTACAATATTTTTTCTTAAAGAACTTACTAATTTCCAGGAAGAATAACCAATATGTGACTAGTAAAATGGCTCAGAAAAAAATAACAAAACCTGTATATTATTTTTTCTTTATTCGCTGCTTCATCAAAAATAAAAATAAGAAAATACTGACACTAGTAATACCTTTCCTTTAAAACATACAATCGGTGTAGTTATGTGTCTCATAAGTAAATAATTTTACATATTTCGAATAGAGTTTTCGTCTGACCGTAGATAGTGATTTGTTTTTAATTTTCTTTAATTTATTTATTTCTCCTCTTGTTACGTACATACAGTGCCCATCCTGTGGAAGCTTAATAAAAGTTTAGGATGTTAGTAGCCATTAATAGTGATAATAAAAATGTACAATCAGTAAAACCTAGTAAGGTAGCTCACTCATGAAGCGCTTAGCACAAGTTTGCTAGGTTCGTGGATCGCCCGCAGCCTACCACTCAAAATCCCTCCAAGTTATGGTCAAGAAAAAGGACGTGGGGCTAGAAACTCATTCTACAGATCTGGAGATTGTAAACATTTGGCGCCACCCACCGCTCCAAAAGGAAGAAATGTGTAAGGGGTTGGGTGAGGGGTTAGCAAAAATAAACAATGATAAATACATTAAATCGATTACCGCTCATATGTGCAGCAAGGAATATATTCGACGCAAAGCTTGAAATTATTTCGAGAAAAATATCTCGAGAAAGTGCTCGCGAGGTGAAAGCTGTTTCGACGAACCAGAACGAATTATCAGCAAGATAATGTGTAATGCTTGATTATTATAAATAACCACTGCTATAATGCGGAGATAAAAAGTGTGTTTCATGGGTCTGCCATGTATTAGCTACGCGGAGGTCTCGAGAAATGTTGGAGAGGAAAATGTGAACAGTTTTGGTCACCTCTCCACAAGCGCATTTGAAGAGGATGGAAGAGATTGAATAAGACTTGCGAATAAATTCACGAATGTATGGATGAACTTACGTGCATAAGTAAACATAAACGCAACCAGCAATAAATAGATGAAAGGGATGAGAACTTAAATGTTACAAACACACAAGCACAGACCGATTTCGTTAACTTTATACATCTGGAATAGCTATTACGGAATATCCAAGTAACTAGATTTGACTTTATAGGGCGACAAAGAATTAATATATATATATATATATATATATATATATATATATATATATATATATATATATATATATATATATATATGTATATATATATATATGTACATATATAAATATATATATATATATAAATATATATATATATATATATATATATATATATATATATATATATATATATATGTGTGTATATATAAATATATATATTTATATAAATATATATATATATATATATATATATATATATATATATATATATATATACAGTATATATATATATATATATATATATATATATATATATATATATATATATATATATATATATATATATATATATATATATATCTGTGTATATATATTTCTATAAATATATATCTAACCTAACATAATCTTAGTAATTAGGAAATCAATTTGCTGATATATATATATATATATATATATATATATATATATATATATATATAAATATATATATATATATATATATATATATATATATATATATATATATATATATATATATATATATATATATATATATGTTCACTTACTGCTGCACTTTTGATGGCTTTGTTGCATCTTTGTTTGTGATTCTGAAAGCTAACTTCACGCTCTTTGTTTGAGGTCAAAATGGGGACTGAAGCTTGAGTGTTGACGCAAATAATATCAATTGTTTCCATTATTATTTGTATTACTATTATTAATAGCGAGCAAAAGTTTAGCATGTTTACAAGGTATTATCAAACATTCCGAGGCTGTCAATAATTGAAAATTAATAGCCATTTTTTACCTTTGGCAGCTAATTAAGTAGCCATTGGTATAATATAGTATTTCATATATTCTGCATATTCATACGTCGAGTGCTATATGGAATTAATTTATATACAGTATATATATATATATATATATATATATATATATATATATATATATATATATATATATATATATATATATATATATATATATATATTATACACGCACACATATATAATACATATATATATATTTATATATATATATATATATATATATATATATATATATATATATATATATATATATATATATATAATATTTAAATTTGAAGATGGTTGCTATAGCGCTTGTATGATTTTCATATTCTTTCATCTAAAAATTATAGTGAAGGTTTCAAGCACTTATGGTTTCTGAGGATACGGTGGATTGGGAGAACAGTCTTCAGCGGAATCCTTGATGAAATTTCTTTTGCAAATCTTCCCAATGATATGAAATAACAAATGAAGGAACTTGAACAATAACACCACAGTATTATCGTTGGTATCTTTCGTCTTTAGAACCCACTAATGCTCGTTTCTGTTTAGTAGACTCAATAAATCTGCAGAAGTGAATGCTGGATAAATGCAAAATGCAAACGTCACAGCTAACAGAACGTGTCGCTAACTTCAAAAAATTAAATAAAAGATTAGCAGAGACAAGACCAGAATAAAAAGGCAAATGTTGATAGTAATGATACAAGGAATTCAAATTTAAAGATATGTAGAAAATGCAGAGAATATTGCCTCATAGAAGGCTGAGACACTGAAAACTACGGAAAACCGCTAACAACAGGCTCAACTGTTTTCATGAAGCGAGGAACAGGAATATTTGCACTTTTATGTAAAGGAGGCTACAGTAGCACTGAAGGAAACTGTCTTCGACTCTGATAACCTTCGGGGCTACAGTACTTATACAGCACTCAACAGATAAGCATAATTCACCACATGTATATTTATGAAACGGAGACAAAGGAATAGGAACTTTGACACATTTGGTTAGTCTGCCTAACAAATGAGCGAAGGACTCCATTTGGCTAATCTGTTACTTAACAAATATGGGAACAGCTATAAAAACGACAGCCATTCCGCACGAAAGTACGAACATCTGGCTGAATATAAAGGTTTGTCTGGATTCGGAATGTGGCGAATGTGGCACTCCATGGTCTAGCGACGTAGAGCAGTAACTCGGTGCAGAAGGGCTCATTCAGGCTGCTTGAAATTCAGAGATGAAATTTTATTATCTCCTAGTAAAGGAAAAAAATCTCCATAATATAATTTTTTATTTGTTAGCTTTGAGATAAACAGATAATAGAAAAAAATTATTCATCATTAATACCAGTAAGCAAAAACTCTTTGAAATAGGTCTCTTAGTAAGGAAGAATGTAATCTTTCAAATTTGTCAATAAAATTATAATTTTTAGTAAACAGTAATTTTTAGTAAACAGAGTAATGTTAAGAGACCAAGAAAAATAAAAACCATAACAACATGGTTATTAACAGAGCCATGAATTACTAAGGCAACGAGAAACTTTCCTTTTTTTTGTTATGGAAATCGTAATTATTTGAAATTCCCCAAGAAGTAAGCGACTGGCATTTGCCAACTTCTGCAAAACAGGGCGATTGACGGAGCATAGCGGCAATGCAGCTTAAATGGAGGATGTGACACAGATAGAAATATGATAATAGTCAGGTTTGCCTGAAGATCGCAATCAATACGTTAGTGATTACTAACTCGGAAGGATGTTGCAAAAAACGAGTAACTACACTCATAGGTGCTTTCAAGGCCAAGGAACTTGCGCAACTCATTTCGAACGGAAGAACCAGCTACGACGGGTTCTGAGGGGAGGTTGTTAACATTAACTTACACAATTTCTTTTTCTGAGTAAATAATCAGTTAAGTAATTGTAAGTAATCCCTATGTAAATGGAAGTCACCACAGTTTAATTCATTTTTTAAACGCCACGTTCATTAGATTTTTTTTTTAAGCAAATCTGTTCTAAGCCTAACAGACGAGCAATTGCTTGTAATCGCTATAGTAATGAACCTAATCTGCCATAAAGCTTTAAATTTGTACACCACCTTATTCTTTCCAAATAACAGATTCGTAAACTGTACACGAGATGAAAACTGAACAGTTGCTAGTAATTGTTGTTGCTCTGACTTGCCATAAAAAATTAAATGCGTACACCGTTTATGTCTTTGAGTTCTAATACAGTGTACATAGGAGAAATATCCATTTCCTTTTCTACGTTTACCATAACAGCCGAGTAATTTTGGGCGATTTTCTACATAACTCTAACTGCATAATCCCTTCCTTCAAATGAAATCACTCTCGATCAAAATATTATCGCCTTCACAAGAAGCTACTTTTGTTCATTATCTGCCCTGATTTATACATAACTCTAACTGCATAATCCCTTCCTTCAAATGAAATCACTCTCGATCAAAATATTATCGCCTTCACAAGAAGCTACTTTTGTTCATTATCTGCCCTGATTTACAATTTGTAGCTCAAGACGGAATACCAATGTGTAGTTTTTCCCAGTTTATTTTCGGCGTCATTACATATTATTTCGGATTTTGTGAAAGCAAGAGGTGCACGACAGGAAAAGACTTACGGAAGCTATGAAAAACATGTCGGAAAAACTTAAACCCAGTATTCTGAATCTCTGTAGACATAATTATATCAGACTTAAATGCAGTTTTCCGGAGTAGCACTCTTCATTTTTTAACGTTCTTTGACTAACGGTATACCATGTTTTCAGCCTATAATAACACATCAGCGCTATCCATAGCAAATATGCAATGTATTTCTGTAAATGTTTAAGCATCCCACTTTCAGAACCAACGTGTCCGTGTTTTTTTCAAGAATAATTCATTTACTTAAATGACTAGACACATTTATAAAGCAACTTTAATTACATACATATATTTGTGGACTAATGTATCAATCTTAATACCAGAACATTAATGGACCAACTAGTCTCTTCAGTAATGTACACTCATTTCTAAAGATCCTTGTTTCTTTAAAATACACATGTTCACAGTCATGAAATACACGCACGCACTTCTAGCTGAGACCACAAGATTTGAACACTTTTGTTCAATTATTGTGGCCTCTGCGATGTTTTTATCGCATTTTATTAAGAGAGAAATGAGCATAAACTCATATCTCAAGCAACCTGTTTCTCCAGATAAATTACACACATTCCTGAAGCAAATCGTGTCTTCAAATACATACACGCATTCTGGGGCAACTGGCGTTTGAAAATCATACACACATACAGATGGAGAAACATTCCATAATTACAGACGACTTTGAAAAGTGCGATGAACCCCACGGAGTACAATATGTATTTCCTGCACGGTTGCGGCGATACCAAGAAAAGCCATAGACCCCAGAGTGTTGAAAATCATTTCTCTGAACGACCTCCGTTCTGTGAATAAGTTACTGCCGCCGCTTTAGTATTCTGCGTCACAACCACCTTCCTGAGAGAGAGAGAGAGCTAGCTGTCAGTGAGAAAACGAACGTCGATTACATCACACCTTTAATTTATACATGTACTACATATCTGTACGAGCAGTCTGTTCCGTTGCTGTAATGCAATATTTACAATCTTTCATCTACAGGTGGCGTCTTTATTACGCCGTCCGAAAATGACATGGCTTATGCAGGTCGGGCCACATTCAATCAAAATAATGTGAGGTGAAAAGCTTTCATTAACTGCCAGATCTCTTTCCCACGTCAGTCAACAAAGTCGCTTTAAATCACTAACAAAGAGAAGTTATGTCTTGTTAAGGATAGGAATTTCATGTAATCCAGCGTCTGGGACAAACACTGTTGTCAGTAATAGTGAAGATTAAAATGACTAAAATGTTTCTTAAATTCTATGATAAATAAAAAAAAATGGGTCACATTGTAATTCACATTTCCTTTCGTTTGATATATATATATATATATATATATATATATATATATATATATATATATATATATATATATATATATATATATATATATATATATATATATATATATATATATATATATATATATATATACTGTATATATATCAAAGGAAAGGAAATTTGATGTACAATATGACCCATGATTTTTTATTTATCACAGAATTAATTATATATATATATATATATATATATATATATATATATATATATATATATATATATATATATATATATATATATATATATAATGTATCCGTGTCTTTAAACCTTTATTCACCACAAAACTTTTCCAGTGAAACGGGTCACTTCTAGCTAGCAGGTGCTAGGCTTCAGCTTCTCTGTTAATCTTTTAGTATGCTGTTGCCTGCCCCATGACCTTTAAAACCCTGTTTGGGAACCAAACCTGTCAACAACATCCAAGTATGTAATTTACTGCCTCGGGCAATTTATATGGGTACGTTCCACTAAAGCGCTGTCCTTCTGTTAACCAAGGCGGTAACTGTAGTTGGTGGTTAGTCGGCTGTGGTGGATGTTAGTTGGAGCCACTTCTGTACTACAGGAAGAAGCTGTATGTGTATATATATATATACACACACATATATATATATATATATATATATATATATATATATATGTATTATACACACACATTATATATATATATATATATATATATATATATATATATATATATATATATATATATATATATATATATATATATATATATATATGCAAAGTACAAACACACTGAGAGAGAGAGAGAGAGAGAGAGAGAGAGAGAGAGAGAGAGAGAGAGAGAGAGAGAGAGAGAGAGAGAGAGAGACGTGCCAACAGTCAAAGGGCGAAATTAGCATACCTCATCAAGGCGGAAATGAGCACGCTGAACAGGTGAATGACAGGCGCACAACATCCTTCGGGTGACTCACGAGAGATGGGAGATTCACCGCTTGAGATTTAGAGTAACAAATGCTGGAAGACTGTAAGAAAACTAGTGCCAGTTTGGCATTTTCCTGCAGCAAACTTGATTTGATAAGACATTATGAATAACGATGACGGAAACAAAAAAGATTACACAACGATGTTCTTGTAATATATTACAAATATTAGAGTAAAAGAAAAATTAATGCTTTGTAATTTTCAATTCAAACAATTGTAAAATCTTACTTGATCTGAAACTTCTGAATTTTAGGCTTCAAATTCGAAAGGTTCTTTATGAACTTTGTATTACAAAATATGAAAGTTTAAAAGGTAATTTTAAATTTTGTGAAAATTCGCATATTTAACATAGAGATTTATACATACTTTTTGCGGCGTAGGCCTACTTGACTTTTGATGTAATTGTCTTTTTAAATAAAAATCTTAATCACGAAGAAAAATATACTACCTGTTAACGCAAATAATATTCACTGCAATCCTAACTATGCACATATATTTCTTTACACACACACAAACATATTATATATACATTTATATACATACACACACACACACACACATATATATATATGTGTGTGTGCGCGCGCGCGTATTTAAACTGAAATTATTGATATAACACATTTATTTACCTACATACCGTTGTACCTGAACTTAATTTTAAGAATTTTAGAAGTTCAATACAGGTTTTCTGTCGTTGTCACACTTTAATATTTCGTTATTCCTTTCTTGCAAAACATTCCAAAAGGAGAAAATCTTTCCAGAGGAAACTTTCATCATCTAATCCTAATCTGAATAACTACATCTCGACGATTCCAATTTATAAATGTATGATGATCGTCCAGATATCAATTTCAGGCTTTTTTTTCTTTTTCCCTTTTTTACATTTTCGTTTTTCTTTCTTTGTGAAGACTAAAATGTCACTTGTCTCAAACAAGGACTGTCATGAAAATGTTCATGAAGTCAGTGTTATTTGGTTATCGACAAATTAGTGTGATTTACTTAAAAAAATATTAGTAACTTGCATGAAAATGGTGTAAAAATTTGCTTGTTGGCACCATATCTTTTTTAAAATTAAAGAACTAATAGTAATTATTATATGGAATTTTACATCAAAGCATTAGTAGCAGCTTACTAGAAAAAAATATGAATATTTTCGCGTAAAAAAAAAATAGTTTCAAAAACAGAAAAGATTTGGTAGTAAACTAAACAATATCTATAAATATGGCTTGTCGACAAAACATCCTGACTTAAAGAGGAGATTTAACAGTAATTTACATAAAAGCATGGGGAATATTATCTCTCTGATAAAAAAAAGATTCTTATAGTAAGTAATTTGAAGTAATTTGCAGAAAAGGCATATAAATTTTTTCTGTTTGAGGAAATTTACAAAGTATTATTTATACCTATGAATTTCAAGTAGGCCAAGGCGATGACCTTCTTACAAAACAAATTCCCAGTGAATCCTCTTGAAACATGGTCCCAAAAGTATGAAAAAAAGAGCAAAAGATAAATTTCGAATACCTGGCTCTCTCCTCTCTTTTCGGATTCAGCGATTCACAGTTCTAAAGGTCAAAGTCTTTTATCCCTTACGGTGGGTAACCTAGTAATTCCACTAGTATATTATTCTACATTTCATAAGTCCGTTAATTCTGTTCTTTCCTGGTTTTAGTATTACAGTAATACCAGTTTTTGTTGTTTAGAATTCCGGAAAATTATGCTTCGAAGTTCAGCTGTTCCAACTAAATGTCTAGTAATTGCACCATCTCTTATTCTAGAAGCCAAGTAA
>NC_089777.1:31256536-31271536 GCF_040412425.1 Macrobrachium rosenbergii
TATATATATCTGTGTGTGTGTGTTTTCATGACAATTCTAAAATACAAATGTTAACACCCTACATTAAGATAATCACTGTAATTCATTTAGTACAAGCACATTCGTCTTACCGATCATTTTAATCCAATTAATGTTACCGCATGCTGTTTTTCAAGTCTTTCCTTAGGCACTATAATATGCAATTTACAGTATAGCTATTTGGAATGATTTCAACAATATAAAAAACTCCTGAAACTGTCTTTAATTGTATTTTTTTTCTAAAGCGCTGCTCATTTTTAATGTCCTAAAAGCATGTCTACTTATTCATTATAGACCGAATTTTTTTCTCGTCATATTAGGAAGAAAGAAACGGAAAACAGGAAAATTCATAAACGACTTTTGATTATCTCAAAGTGGAGACAAGTCCGCATGTGAAACTATAAATTTGAAGAAAGCAAATCGAATGAATCTGAAAAGGAAATCAAAACTTATATATTAAGAGAATAAAACACCAGATTGAAAAATCCTAAGGCAACAGCAACTAGCACGCATTTTCAATCATGATCTGTTTAGATGTCAAAATGCCAAAACTGAAGATGAAATATCAATGTAAACAGAAAAACGAAATCTAAACTTATCTAATATAAGAATGATACAATGAATGGGAAAATTGTGAGTCAGAGACAACCTCTACCTTAATCAACTCTTACATTATACTGCAAAAGGGAAGCAGTGACGCCCACGTAAACTGAGAAAGAAGTATAAAGTAAAGCGCTGGACGCAAAAATCGCCAGGCAGTAACGAGTTCCATTGCATAGGTACAAACCAGCGGGTCCTGGTACAAACTAGCGTACATTTCCCTTGCCGTACGGCGGTGTCAACTCTGTGAGCTGGGAGCCCAGCGTCTGTGAGCCAGCCAACCAAAGCTACCACCGGTTCTGAGAAGGCTTGTCTGGTACTAGGCGAAATTACGGTGTTCGGGGAGTCTCGGCGGCCGATATTAGACAGCGGGAAGCTGCTTTATGTCTCAGCCAATAAGCGAAAGGGTTGATGACGTCCGAGGGAGCACCCGCAAGTAGAGATATCTCATTCGGAATCTCAAACCCCGTCTTCAAAGCATAGGTCACTTCCGATGGATGAGCGACTTATGTGACAGTCGAGAGAGACAGATGGAAGTGCTGTGTTGAAAACAGAAATGAATTATCATTGCATCTATAATGCAAAACTTTCGATCTTGTTTTATCATTGTGAATACTTAGCTTTGGTGTTTAGTTTATTTCATTTATACCTTGCAGAGGTCAGAAAAGGTAATGGAATTATCTAGAAAAAGAGAGAAAACTAGTTTTAAGCGAAAAAAGTCTCATTTTCAATCCTATTTTTCAAGGTAATAAAAACTGAAAATGTGCTTAGCTAAATTCATTCTAATTTAACAAATAGTTTGTAATAAGATATTTACCTACTGCATTACTTAGTGACAGAAAAACAATATTTTCATTACTCATATTGATAAGTCAATGGGTGATCTGGCGCCAAAATTTTATAAACCAAGCGTTACTTAATAAGAATTGTAACGGAATGAAAACATGCTTACTGAATTATATAAACGCAAATTATATGTCTCAACTACTCTTTATTAAGTAAGTCACAGAGAAGCGCGATATTATTCAAATTAGCTAACCATATTTCAAGTTAAAAATAGCAAGCAAATCAACGAAAATGAAAGAGTAGTTGGCAATTATATGTACGCATGTAAAGATGTCCATTTTTCTATGCCTGGTAAAAGAAGGATATTCTACATTTGTATTTGTGTAATATATATACATACGTACATATATATATATATATATATATATATATATATATATATATATATATATATATATATATATATATATATATATATATATATATATATATATATATATATATATATATATATATATATATATATATATACATATACACACACATATATATATATATATATATTACAGAGTTTTTCTTGACTGAATAAATACTGAGTGGGCGAAGCGTATGATTTGGGTTTATATAATGCAAGAAGTATTTTTTCATATCATTACATTTCATTATCTTTAATGGTTTGATACTGGGGTACGTTTTGGATAATCAAATTTTGACGCCAGATCACTTTATACTACTTCATACTATTCATGGGACTTAAAGCCTAGCTAATTACACTCGAGTACATTTCATTTACTAATAGGGAATCATTATAAAAAGGATATTTGGATACTGCAATCCCTACAAAACACATACCTGTGTACTGGAAAATGATATAGGATGGTTGAAATCCTGGAAAAATGCTATGATCTAAAAGCAATTCACTGGTAAGTTGCCAAAAGTTGCATTTTGTTATTTATTTCTCAACTGAGCTAACTCCAAAATTCACAGTTCATTTCCATGGTCATTATCAGCGTAATTACTTCATCATGACGTACAAATTTTCTTGAAGAGTGTTCTGAGTCTAAATCGTTGGTATGAAAGCGGTAATAAACAATAACAAGCATATAATCTGCGACAGGTTCCAATATAATTAATATACTGACTAAATTTGTAATCTTCGAAATTACAGGGTTTTGTAGCAGAGAATCTGATTTAGCTTATTTTTTCTCTTACCAGATATCTAACCACAAAGAAGGGAGCTGCAAATTGTTTGTACTGTACAATTTGCCCTAATATTTTTACCTGGATGATAACCTATTTGCAAAGTATTCAATATTGCTTGTTAACTGATTTGAAGAAGGCATTAATCTTCAGGAAAAAATAGTACACCTTGACAAATGACAAGTTAAACTAATTGAAGAGCTTATGCGCTGCATAAGTTAATGTGGAAATAGAGAAATATGCCAGCAGTTATCCTAAAAAAATATGATAGAAAATCTGATTAACAATAACAAATTGTCATCTTGCATTTAACGGAACGGCAAAACAAACATCTATATATATACAGTATCTCTCTCTCTCTCTCTCTCTCTCTCTCTCTCTCTCTCTCTCTCTCTCTCTCTCTCTCTCTCTATATATATATATATATATATATATATATATATATATATATATATATATATATACACAGTATATATGTATATATATATATATATGCGTATGTGTGTGTGTGAAATATTCTATCTTACAGTGTTTTTCCTTAAAAAGGGGTGGCTCTATAGAACAGCATGACAATAGTCTCTGTCATACAGAAATTAAATTTGATGAATTATACATGAACCCTCTTTGCAGCATATATTCACACCTTAAGCCACTTCATACAGGTACACAGAAGTGCTTCGAATTATCCCCCTGCACATTGCACCATTTAACGCCATCCTGCGAGACTGATTATTTGCTCCTCACCAACCTTCACCTACGCTAACCTTTTTACCACGTAAGTGTCTTCACATTTCCCACACTTTCGGATTTTCTTACGTCACATGTATCCAAACAGTCTATTTTAGAAGCTTTAATTTTCCTCTATTATTTGTATTAAACATGTGCACTTCAGTTCCTGTAAAGAGGTTCGGCTAAGGATTCCTCTTCCTACATTAACTCCCAAATACGTAATGGGATATGTCGAATATTTATATATATATATATATATATATATATATATATATATATATATATATATATATATATATATATATATATATACTCTGTATATATATATATATGTGTGTATGTATGCATGTATACACACATATATACATACACACACACACACACACACACACACATATATATATATATATATATATATATATATATATATATATATATATATATATATATAATATAATATATTATGTGGAATTTTATTCATAGTTACGGAGACCACAAATGCTGATGTATTCCAACAACAACAAGACCCATCTGTGTACACTGTGCCACTCACCATTACAATGTATTGGGTATCCAAACTAGAGCAGTTATAATGATATAGTTTCATTTCCTGGCATCCTACGGAAGGAAACATGCGACTGCAGTTCGCCGCAGAGATTTATGTGAACTTCCTCTGGCCACGAGCTCGATAAACCTTTACAGGGCACATTTTTCGGCCTGGGGCATAACACAAGCCTCAACCCACTGGAACTTCCTAGGGTTTGAACGTCTGGGCAGTACTGCTTATTATCTTCGTGTTTAAGAGTTTGATACAGACTGACATGAATTATTTTGAAAATGTGTTATAAAATAATTTTCTTATTATCATAAAGGAAAAAGCCAAAACGTCATGCATACAAACATGCTTGCACAGGAAGACTCTAAAGAAAACAATACAAATATGTAAAATGGAAAAGACAACGAGAAAATATAGTAGATAGCAAAAACACATAAAGAGGAAACTACTTTTTGATATATATATATATATATATATATATATATATATATATATATATATATATATATATATATATATATATATATATATATATATATATATATATATATATATATATATATATATATATATATATATATATATATATATATATATATATATATATATATATATATACATATATACACGACTCATAGTAAGAAGTGAGCTACAATATTCTTCGAACAGCCCATTCTTTGTTTCTCTTATTCCTGGAGTTCAATTATGGTTAATTACCGACATTATGCCACTAAGCGACAAAAAATATCTGTGGGAAAGTGGTGTTGCAGACCCTTTCATTTCCGCAACTGCCGAGTTCATAGAAACGAAGTTAGTTAAAGGAACAAAAGGAAAAACTTCTAGTTTTGGAAAGTTCACTGTTCCCAATTCATTGTTATTTATATATATATATATATATATATATATATATATATATATATATATATATATATATATATATATATATATATATATATATATTTCTGTAGTGTTTGACTACTCTCTCTCTCTCTCTCTCTCTCTCTCTCTCTCTCTCTCTCTCTCTCTCTATATATATATATATATATATATATATATATATATATATATATATATATATATATATTTCTGTTCGTTTGAATACTCTTATACAAAAGGTTAAATGTCATTCACTGCAAGGTCAATTACTGGAGAGAGAGAGAGAGAGAGAGAGAGAGAGAGAGAGAGAGAGAGAGAGAGAGAGAGAGAGAGAGAGAGAGAGAGAGAGTATATTAATCTATATAAAAAGATGTTCGGAAACTACTGCTCACTGAAAAATGTTAATTTGCAGATAAGAAATAAGTGACCTCGGTACTTTTTGTAATTTGTTTTTATATATCCACGTTTGAAAACAAAAGTTAAGTTGCACCGCTTAGTTCACATCAAACATTTTTCAGTGGGTAGTAGTTCCCGAAATTGTTTTTTTTGTGTAGAATAATATATTTCTTTCTTTCTTTCTCTCTCTCTCTCTCTCTCTCTCTCTCTCTCTCTCTCTCTCTCTCTCTCTCTCGACCATTAACTGACCTTACGAGTGAATGGCATTTAATCCTTCATTTCTCATCAATGCACTACTCGATGTACATATTACAGTTCCATTTCATGTAAACTCACTTCGATATGAAATTGTCGTAATTTTTCGGAGTATTACTAAATATTTACAGTATCAATGATCTGAAAGATTTTAAAATAAGAAAGCTACGCTCCAAATACTTGGATAGCTATATCTATATACCCAATAAGATTTAAAAGCTTAAGGAAACTTGAAAACTTTTTATCCGCTATGCACGCCAATGACGACATCGCTGCCCCGGGTATCACAACAGCCCTTTGGACATTCGTCCCGGCAATTAAAATGTGTTTCTGAAGCTTGCAACAGATTATAGTCTCGTGCGAGGAGCAACAGGACCATAAGGAGATATGAGACGAGATACGAAAATTCATTGTGATCATTGTTAATATTAAAAGAAATTTAGGCAACAAATCTGTAAAAAAAAATTGAAAGGTAAGTAATAAGTATTCACGTAGTTGCCAAAAAATATGAGATCGCGAGCACCAAATATACACAGGAGAAAGAACTGAAGAAAAAAATCAACACAAATACTACTTTTCAGTGATATACAGTACATCGTAGCATTAGAAACTTAAAAGTTCAAATGAAACGAGAGCCTACGTACATTCACATGTACATACACACATCCATCTATGCATACACACACACACACAAAAATAGAGGCATTTTCACTGCAGTTCAGCAACAGTGTAATAATAAACCTTCAGTCAATTATTAAACAAGGATAAAACCCAAATAAATATCACAACGATCCTATGAACGGTACCGGAAATTTTTCCTCGCATGGGGCAGCAAGGTGTGATTGCCGAAGAAAAAATCTATAGCCATGTTTTGCATATGAAATAAGTTTAACTCGACTAAATAGCTTTTCTTAAAAGCCTTGCAAATAAGTGTTCATACTTCATTTATAAACACTTACATAGGTAAAATTACTTAGGTTCATGAAGAATAGTATGGGTAAAATTGTATGACCTGTTATTAAAACGATACAAACAGTTGGCGGCAGTGACGAGAAGTTCTACGTGCACATAACATCCTGCTTGTGAAAGGATTTGTACGTATTCATACATATACGCAGGCATGTGTATAATACAGAATATATGAAAGAGCTCATGTTATATTTAAGCAGAATTGAAATTTTGTTGCTTGAAATTGTTCATTTCATTTTCACTCAGAAAATAAAGAAATGGCCCAAATTGATACGGGGCACAGGGAAAAATGAAATATTTTTGGAAAATTTTCCCCATTACCTTATCAAATATGAAAACGTTCAAGTAATGTCCAAGACACCTTAAATCTTTCCTAAATAAGTGATTAGCTCAAACTGGAAATATTTTTTCCCATGCACTGAGTGAAAAACTTAATCATCATAGGTAAAGCCCTACTGATGTTATTTGCAAACAATAATAATTCAGCGCAAAAATTATAAGAAGCATGTGATATTACACAGGAGTTTGCATGAATTAATAGTTAATTCTCTTTAACAATCCATGTCTCCTTGAGTTTTTGTCCACAAAAGACTCTATTAGAGGCAGAAAAAAAAACTAAAAAAATAGAAAGGAAAGTACTGAATGAATAGGCACAAGGAGAAATCCCAAGAATAGTACTTGGAAGCTCAAATAAAAAGGTCTTGCGAGAAACAATAAAAACGTCTGCACAAAACGCCTAAAGCATTTACCAATTTTCGTGGAAGACTGTAGAAAAGGAGATTGAAAAAACGACCATGGCTATATAGTAAATAATAGCTTTGAAAAATGACTATTTATAATAGCCCCTAAAACTTTCGTTTTCTAGGTCATTAACATGTTTCCCTAAAGGAAATGACTGCGAAAATCGTCGGTTTTGTATTAAAATGGCTTTTAAGGCTCCTCTTTAATATCAGCATCAATTATAGCTACCCTTCTCTCTCTCTCTCTCTCTCTCTCTCTCTCTCTCTCTTGTAACAGATGAAAGTTACTAGTCTTCTCAATTAAAATGGTTTTCCTAAGTGCTTTCTTTTTTTTGCAATAACTTATTCTACAGTTTCCTCTCTCTGCACACAACGAAGCAAAAAATAAATAAATAAATACAAAAAACTTACGCTAAGAATAAATACTTTTCCCTAGATTGGTGCAAATTTAGTAATGAAGTACAATAATCAATTTTACGGCAATGTGCTCTCTTAAGTAACTAAAAATATGAATTGTCTCCAGTTAAAGTCTGTCGGATATGTATTTTTGTAATGACGAATCGCTGGCCTTATGAGTTCCAATATATTTCTACAGGAAGGCCGCTGGCACGGACAAATTTAGCCCTCGTTCGAAAAAATCTAAAAGGGAAAAAAAAAAAAAAGAGTGAGGTGTCTAACCTTAAGAAACATTATAAAATCGTCTGGAAAGTTACACGTAGCTGGGAATAGAGAAGCAGAAGAATTTTATAGCCTGGAATAAAGTCAAGGACACAATCACCGAAACAGGCATTCTTCGAACTACAGATGTTAGTTAGTGTGATGTGGTGTACTGTAAGGTGCAACCTATGGTGGGGAGAGACAACTTGGCACTGATTAGTATAGCGGAGAGCATAATTACCCATAGGAAAAAAGGAAGTGACACAACATTTTACAAAACCAGGAACAACAGTTTGTATTGGTTTCTTTCATGCCAAATTTGCATAATTTTGCTAACCCGGTCAATGAGTGCAAACATGGGAATAAAGACTAATGAAAGAAATAGGCAAAAACCAGTCATTCACTAGACCAGTCGATTTGATTTTTCCTGTCAGGTTTGCTTTCAGACCCAAGGGTCTAGTTTGCCCTCTCGAGTCTTCTCCGATGTGATAGAGACTCATAATTCCCTGTTCCAGTGTATAAAAGCGGGGAAACGAAATGCTTAAATATCTGCTACAAAGAAAATTTGCCGTTCGAAGTTCTTTCAAACTTTTATCTATAGGATACTTTTAAATATACTCTGGGTGCATATCAAAAGGCACACTGTAAGAGTGGGATTTTCATCAACTGTATTACATAAGGCTATCTATGGTGGAAAATGCTGATAACAAATGAGCTGAAATGTTATGATAGATTGAGAAATAAGAGCCAACGATAAAAATAAGCCAGTACGCTGTAAGAATGTTTAGTTACTGCGACTGTTTAAACAATACTGACAAGAGAGCCAGGGCGTTAGTACTGTACTTGTTTTATCTCAGAGGGAGTAAGACCTGTTTGTCAGTCTCGCTCTCTTTGCATGTCTGACTCTGTCTCTTCACTTTCCTCTCCCTTTTTCCTGTGTATTTCTTTTACTAAGAAGTTGTGCATGTTAACAAGTAAATGGCATCCATGTTGTAATTAGCGATGAGTCTTTGGCAGATACTGACGTCGTCTTGAGAGGTGTTCGGATTAAAATGGAATCAGAACGACTGTTTCCTTCAGGCGCTGTTGTGCCAGATGCTGTCTGGAATTGTCCTCTTTAGATTTAGAATAAAAAAAATCTAGAAACAGGCTCTCTTCTCTGTTGGAATTCCTTCGCCAATTGTGAATCATGTACCACTTCTTGAAAGGAAATGGCTCCGGGGAATACAGGAGAACAACAAGCTTCCTTGATTTTGGGAGCCTTCCATCCAAATATAACTGTGGATGGAGTGGGGCTTTTAAGTAATAATTCTAGAGGCAGAAAGACTTGTGAAGGCTAACTCAGTGTATAATCTCTCTCTCTCTCTCTCTCTCTCTCTCTCTCTCTCTCTCTCTGTGAAAATAATGTACCTGACAAGTTTTTGTTGTTGTTGTGATAAGCACTATTATTGTTTAACCCCAATTTTATGACTTGCATTTTCGTGGCTTTGCCACAGACAAAACAACACGACAGTTACGTCAGAGATGGGTACATTACCGGACTGTAATGTAATACAAGAGGCACCTTCTTTCTTTTGTCATTTAGCCTTAAGATATTTGATTCATAATTATTATCATCGTCACTATCAAACGCATAATAGCTAATCCAGTTACAAAATGTGCGGGAAAAAATCTTAAAATGTAAGATATATAAGACTGGAGAATATTATGACAAACTTGTTAAGCTTTTCGGAACGTTAAGCATTTTTCATGGAATAATAATAATAATAATAATAATAATAATAATAATAATAATAATAATAATAATAATAATAATAATAATAATAATTGAAGCTAGAAATCTCATAATTGTTCAAGAAAACAATACATCACCAGGTGAACCAAAGTTCTTGATGATCATCTTTCTCGTACAATACTTTCCATCCGAGAAGTCAAACCAGCCAACGGTCCAAATTATCCTTGTATTTGTTGTTGTTTAACGGATTAAATATCGTAGCGTAACTCTGGAATTCTTTGAGTGTATCTTGATAATTTATACTACTTCATAACTATCGCGCCTAAAGAAAAAAATCCCTTGGATCACTATTACAAGATGCATCGAAATCACTACGACTTCGATTTTTTTTCTTAATGTTAATGAGATTTACTGAATCATGATACAAACGGTACATCGGAAAAAATCTGCTCACAGAATTAGAACGAGTTATATATATATATATATATATATATATATATATATATATATATATATATATATATATATATATATATATATATATATATATATATATATATATACATATATACACACACATATATGTGTGTATGTTTGTGTATGTCATCTATTATAAAAAAAAAGTTGAAATTCGAAGAGGAAAATAACTATTAGAATCGCGATAAAAGTTTCCAATTCCACCTCTGAAATGACTGGCACACCATCAACACAAAATTGCCAACCATTATCACCTTTTATTCCGATTTCATCTTTCGGTATCTGACATATCTTCAGCCGGGGAACAGCCCATAAACTTGAGGCTCTTATTCATTTATATTTTCTTTTGCGACAGGCTTCCTTTAAAGAAGGGACGTATCTTAGACCTCTAACCCCTTTTGGCTCATAATTTCCTACTCCGTCGCTCCCTTCCCTTAACCGTCCTCTCCTCCCATTGTCCTTGATTGTCCCCAAGAGAGAGGGAGAAAAAAAAATATATAAAAAAGAAAAAGAGAAGGATTATCTTGCCTACTCTACTCATACAACACAATGGTTGCCATTGATATTCTTTGACAACAATTACTGACAATAAGACCCCGACTAATTAAGACTGAGTGGTAAACAAGCCTTCAGTGAAGAGGTCACCAACGAGGAGAAGACGCTTGCGAAGGAGAGAATGCCTCGCTCGTTAAAGAAGAGGGATGCTTTGTTGATAAAATAAGTGAAGTGATAAAACACTCGTTGATTCCAAATACTCACATTCCGATGTCCCACGGCCTTTTCCGTCATGGGCCGCGTCCCAGGGGGTCAACCATGGTGGCCTGATAACATAGTTGCCCACTTACTCAGTGAATAACTGCCTTATACTATACTGTACATGGCTCAGAAACACCAGTTGAATACCATGTATTTGTGAAGACAAGAAGCCAAACATTAACTCATCCATTACGGTACATCATCTAAACTTATCTTGTTATTACATAACATAAAAAGCAAAAAACAGTGAACTTCTAAAAAGAATAAACACAACAAACGGCAAACTCAAAGGAAATTATTTTCAGAGGCATCCAGCAGAAAGACAGATTGTCATCCCTAAAGAGAGAGAGAGAGAGAGAGAGAGAGAGAGAGAGAGAGAGAGAGAGAGAGAGAGAGAGAGAGAGAGAGAGGCAGGCCGTTAGTCTCAACGTGAACTGTCGGGCCTCTTCCCTATGGCATTCGCTATCCCTCCCTATCAGATATTTCCCATGTCTCCCCTCGTAAAGTGTATTAGAGGAATGTATAACCAGTGTTTGTTTTCTGTCCGACAAGTTTGCCGAGGTTATTTACAAGTTTTTGACTAAGTTTCAACAGATAAAATACTCACCGGCGTAAGTGGATTTTTTTTTTCCTGCTGAAAAAGGGGATGGTGTTGGTGAGACTGACTACTGAGCCATTAAGCACACAGGGATATATTCATTAAAAGATTGATAGTTAGCAAGCGTTATCTTCAGGTGGTCAGAAGACCCTTTTTTTATGGGCTGAGACTGGGATCTCTGCCGGCGCACGGGGGTGATGGGTGAAGTGTAGTGAAGAACTGTACGTATTTGCGAATGAACATATGTAATTTATATTTGCTTGGGTACTCCCCAAAATTATTTACTCTCCACATCATATACTTTAGTCACCTGAAATCGTATATAACTCGTAGCACTATTTGGATGAAATTATAGCTTTAAAAAGTGGAAAACTAAATGAACAATATTCTTTATTCCATTTCTTTTCTCTCAATTAATATTTAGCGGCTTCACTTCTGTTAAATTTTTATTTAGCATTTTTATTGTGTGTTCTCTTCATCCATAAGCACCCTTATTCTTTATTATTATGACATTTGCGATCTTCAAAAGCAATTAATAACTACATCATCAAGCTTCTTGTCGTTACTTAATAAATATGCATACATTTACAGTTAGTGTATACATAACGTAAACATTTACAGATGCTGATGCAGGTATGCAATTATACATTTAGACTGGCTGCGACATTATAAATCAGTTTTTTGCTAAATGTGTTAAATGATTTAATAATTTTGTTTTTCCATTTTACTTTCGTGTTTGTTTGCTCTTTAATTTTACTCTTCCGTTGAATTTTATCCGTATCTACGTGCACTCATTACATCTGAAATATGTTTTACTATATATTGTTTTAGTCCTAATCTTGATGTATGGATGCTTTTATTCTCTCACCTTTAACTCTAACGACAGTAACCGAATATTAGTAATTTCATATGGCGAATATTAAATAATACACTTTCTTCTTTGTTTGTTATACATGTATATATATATGAAAAATATATATATATACATACACACACACACACACACACACACACACACACACACATATATATATATATATATATATATATATATATATATATATATATATATATATATATATATATATATGTATATGTAGGTTCACCAAAAGGAGAAAATGACAAACTAAGTACTGAGTACGTTCGTGTAGCTGTTACACGTTATTTAGAAAATGTATAACAATTACACAAAAGTACTGGGTACTTAATTTTCCATTTTCTCCTCCTTGTATGAACCTGCTAATCTGATATCACGCAAAACGTTTTATGATTTTCTGCATACGCACACACATATGTGTGTGTATATATATATATATATATATATATATATATATATATATATATATATATATATATATATATATATATATATATATATCTTTATATATATATATATCTATATATATATCTATCTATATATATATATATATATATATATATATATATATATATATATATATATATATATATATATATATATATATATATATATATATATATATATATATATATATATATATATATATATATATATATATATATATATATATATATATATATATATATATATATATATATATATATATATATGAGAGAGAGACTAAGAGTGTGAGAAAGACAGAGAAAAGAGTCTATATGACCACGAACAAACTAAAACAACGTTTGTCCCAAGGAATTTTCAAGGTAACCGTTCTCTTGAAATTCCTTGGAATCACGGCGAAAAATTTATCACTCCGTTGTTTCACTTTCCACGTGTCCATAAACTCTATGTTTATATTGATGTGAGAAAAGCACTGAAATGATTAAACTATACGTAAATCTTCTTAAAGTTTCACATAAAAAAGCTTCATGATATTTAATCAGCCTATGATAATTCTGGTTCTCCATTCAACAATTCTGCGTCAAATGGAGTAAAGTGTTGTCACGCAAGTTAGTCTCCTCCAACAGACTTCGTAAAGCTGGTATTCCTTCAGCAGTGTTTACTTCAGTACTTACACAGATGCACCAAACGTTAAACGGAATGAACTTCCAATTGACTGCACCTTCAATGAAATGTCGGGTCTCTAGCATCTAATAAATACTTGCTGTAGTTATGATGTTGAATTTAACAGATTTACAACGAAACGAAGGCAAGCCGCACGTCTTTGCTCCCTAATTCGCTTAAAGTAATTTATAGGCTAAAAATATTCCTCAGGAATCAGTGACTGGAAAATGCGCGTGAATTCCTGTATCCGGGGCACATTATCACGCAGTGTATAATGAACAGATCTGACATCGAAAAGAGACGACATAAACACACTGAGACTAGCAACGTGAATACAGGGGATTTATATTCTATCGCCGGGAAATCAATATATCGCCGTGCCGTTCGTATTTTGTAACAGGCATTAATGCTTGTTACCTCTGGACGAACTTCACCTGAAAGAACATCAGAAGTCTTACTGTTCTTCTTGGGAATCTGACAAACACGCCTTACCATCATTCTTTTCGTGGAAATGTTCACAGAAAACGCCTTTACCACTTAAAAATCACCATCAGACAAACTATGTCCTGTTGGACTCTCTTAAATAGTACAGCGTGAAAAATACCGAAATTATAGGAAAGATGTGAAAACAAAACTTCTTCATCTTAATGATGGGTCGGTTTTTTCACATTGCGGGTAAGTTCATTCGTTTAATTTTTCTCTCCCACGTATTATCAGTATGGATGATAAATATACATGTAGGATTCTGTTATGTATGATTCTGTTTTCAATACTGTTTTTTTCTCTTTCCTATTAACTATGCTTCTTCCTGTACTATTATTGTGCCTTGAATTTATGATTACCCTTAATGCAATTGTTATAATCATTATCATTATTTACTTTCATCATTAATAACAATTTTTAAGTTTCCTTGCACTGGCTGATGTCAGTCTCGTCATAGGTTCTTCATTGTCTGATTTACCGTGAATGCTATTCACACACTAGCTAAATCCACTGATAAGACCATATATCATTATATTATAAGCGACGGTATTTCATAACTTCAGTACTTTCTCTTTTTGATCTGCGCTCTGCATTTGTTTATGGCCATAAGATAAAAGAAACATAAAGAACCAAGAACTCCCTAAGAGAATGACATACCTTCGTAGAATCATGAGAGATGATATACTGGAGATAAGAATGCATATTTAGGAGGCCTTGAGAGGATTAAGGGTAATGGGGACCAAAAAATGCTGACTTAGTTAGAGGACGAGAGTGCTGAAGCTGATAATAAAGAAGTAGAAGAATATGTGAAAGATCCTTATGCCTATGGTAAAATTTGTAGAGGAGGTCAACACCCTGCCGATCAGCTTTCTGCAATATACACGCAATATGTATGTATATATATATACATCTATATACATGCATACATACATAAGTAATTTCTCTCCTTAGAAGGTGGCTCCTGAGGAAAAAATACTATCTTCAAGGTCATAGTCTTTCTTCAGTTGCTGAGCCAAAGATAAAACCACTGTGAAATATATATGTATATATACTGTATATATACATATATATATGTATATATATACATAATGTATATATATTTGTGTCTGTATATTACAATTAGTTAGCAATGAACACTCTCACAATCACACATACACCTATACATTATTGCCAACTGAACAATTT
>NC_089777.1:31274036-31301536 GCF_040412425.1 Macrobrachium rosenbergii
ATAATAATAATAATAATAATAATAAGGCCACAAAACAATATTGTCAACCAGATTTTACTTTGGAACAAAGAGGTTTATGAGGTGATTTAAGGTAATTTTTCAGTTAATTTCTGATTCAGAATTATTAAAAAAATACTCACCATACCAAAACATAAATATATACATACACATAAACATATACATACATACATACATACATACATACATACATACATACATACATATATATATATATATATATATATATATATATATATATATATATATATATATATATATATATATATATATATATATATATATAAAGAGAAGACAATACCGTGTAAAGGTACACACTCATACAGCTAATACATACACACACATAATATACATATATACATATACATGTATGTATAGGGGACGGATATGACTGGCAGGTTGCAAATGAATATTTGTTTTCGAATAGTTTAAACAAAAGATCTTATGGGAGGTACTGACTCAGTACAAAGAGCTAAACCATCAACACAGCCCCTGCCCCCCGCCAGCGAAAATCACTAATCTTAAGTGTGTGGTTCCTTTCCATCAAATTTCCAAAAATCAGTAATCTCTCCACAATTACAGGTCTGAGGTTCCTTTACATCAAGTTTGTAACATTCTATACTAATGCGCAATAAAGTTTTTATTTCAGTGGATGACAACGAAACCGTCTGTAGTATGTGACAAAGTTTAAGTTATCTTCGGAAGGGAAAATGCTTTTCAAGTAGCGGGGTTTATATGGGACTGTAACTAAGCTCCCCATATATTGCACGTTCACGGAATCGAAGTGAACCAATAGGGAGTAAGTAATCATATAATTTCGTTGCTTAATTAAATAAGTGACAGAAACTTCCGTTCAAAAAAAATGTCACAATGCAGAACTAGAGACAAGGAGTGCGCTGTATTAAGGATTCCGATGATATAAAAGAATCTTTAAAATAAAAAAAAAGACATACGTCTGGACCTCCGCTTACGTATAAGACAGCTTTCATAGTAACCGATTACAACATATGAATCCCTATCTAATATTATATACAAGTATATATATTATATATATAGTATATATATATATATATATATATATATATATATATATATATATATATATATATATATATATATATATATATATATATATATATATATATATATAGTAAATATTGTATTACAAAGTCGAAGAACGCCTAGGCGTATGAACCCCATACAAAGGGCGCTATTGTGATGTTTGTGCAAAACAATTTATTACTTATGCCAATAGACGGGGAAATACATAAGAAATAGCATATTTATTTGAAGCAAAACTCGAGAGAGAGAGAGAGAGAGAGAGAGAGAGAGAGAGAGAGACTAGATTATCTCATATTTTTTTTTGTCGAGTATTATTATTACTACCATATACTGACTGACTGCATATATCAAGTACAGACGGGTATGACTATCATAACAGTAACAGTTACACTAAAACAAGCAACAACAAATATTCTGTTTGAAATCTCTCTCTCTCTCTTTCTCTCTCTCTCTCTCCAACCCCGACCCCAAGTCCGTCCTTTAACTTAATAACCCCCCGCGGATACAGGTCAGCCGGAGTCAAGTGCCATCTTTGCGACACAGCCTTATCTGTAAGGTCTCAATGGCCGTCCCGCTGTGTGGGACTGTATGTTTGTTTGTGAGTCTGTATGGGTTGATGGGGTGGCAGCTGATGGGGCTCCATTGTCAGGGGATGCTGTGTGGAAGTGCCCGAAGCAGCTTTATTTATGGTTATGATCATCGGTGTCTTTTGTGGCTTTTTCTCTGGATTTACTCTCGCGATGGAAAATGGAGAGCTGTTTGCTACTGGTTGTGTACCAAGCAATCGACCCGCAGGTGATACTTTTACTTTAAATTTACCTGAAGCGAAGCAACACTGAATGGTGTAATAGCTTTTTTCCTCTTGCCAATGTATTCTGTACTGTCCCTGTAGAGTGTATATTCTGTATTTCTATACGGCCATGGGGTGAACAAAAAAAAAAACATTAATGTTTATTTTGTTGTACTGACTCTTGCAATGGAATACTGCTAACGGTATGTTGCAGTCTGTACGCATTTAGCACATGTAATATTTTTCCCTGCGGTTAACTAAAGGTACAGCAAAAGTCGATTCAGAAGATACTGGCGATAATGAAGGTAAGGACTGAATGATAAACAATTAATATAATGATAACTCTTTCAACTTAAAATAAAAACAAAGGTTTGACTAAATAACTTCCAACTAATAATAATAAATTACCCCACTTCAGGACCGCATACAGTAAAGACAGGAAGCACTGACGAGGTGATAAAAATAGATTTTTATTTTAGGAAGTTCATGAATATATCAAAATGATTTCAGTTTCCATAATTCATTATCAACACAGCAAAAAATACAAGAGATAACCGCAAATTACAATTAGCATAACCGAGGTATTTTCTCTCATTTGCTTGCTCTCATCTTAATGCATCACCTCCTCGCTGGAGGAGGCAGTGATTTGCAGACCGATTTATAATTCCTTCAAGACTCTCTCGGAAAATGAATGTCGGAGCATCTCCACGTTCACAGAAGCTCGTCAGTATGAACAGTTTATTTGTCTGACAATGAGCCCGTTTCCGTGGTCAAGGGATGTAGCCCGCATCTATATGAATTTGTTACTTTCAAGTGTTTGTTACTCTTTCTTCTTTCAGCCCTGTTTTCGCTGTCATGCATATGCCTTAACTATTCTTTGTCTTCTTCTGCTACTGTTATTAGTATAACTGTCACTATTATCGTCGCATTCGTGCATTTCTGTGCCTATATTCAGTACTTGATCAAAACTTTAAGCTTAATTAATGTCCATTATTATTATTATTATTATTATTATGTGGGAGACTGCTTGGTTAGTTTATGTCCTTTTAGACTTGTCCCACACCAGCGTGTGCACATTTTGAATAATAACAACAGCGTTAATCTCTGGAAACCGCGAGAGGGGCCCAATTCCGTCTCAACATAATTAGGCAAATAATAGCGTTTCATGAATCACCCAGGCCAAAGATAGTTGTAGTCATTAAGTGCGCATTATGACACTCTCCTATTACAGCCGGGGCAAATTTATAGGCGACACATACCCTCTCCGAAGGGAAAGAGAGAAAGAAAATGGAGAAACATTACTCGTCATTAATTTTCATTAGTCAGTGCATGTCGCCGTCAACCTCTCCGAACAATTAAATAAAGACACTTTGTCTTTGTCCTCAACCTCTTAATCAAAGGCACCTGAGACCACGAGGAATACAGCAGAAGAGAAGTAGTAGTGGTAGGAGGGGGAGTAGGAGTAGGAGGACTGGAGAAACCGTTTGTACAGGGTTCTGCACCTTCCTCCTCCGTCACTTCGCTGTCTCCTCCTTTTCCTTCTCCTGCTCCTTTAACAACTCATGTCCCTCACCTCTTACAACTTCACTTCCTTGTCCTTGAAGAACTTCTATTTTGTTTCTTTTCCACCATTAGTCAATCTTATCTCTTCTCCTCTCCTACTTCTTCTCCTCCATCAATAACCCTCATCTCCCTCTTCTTCCGTCTCTCCCTGCTTACCACCCCTGTCACCCTTCCTTCAATCCCTTCTACACTTATCCTATCTTCTTTTCCCTTCTCATTCCTACAAGAACCCGTCTCCCTCCTCGCTCTCCCTATTATACCTTCAGGAATACCTGTCAGCCCCGCCCCCCCCAGTTCATTCAAGAACTCGTATCTCCCTTCTCCATTCCTCCTCTTCCTTTGGGAACCCGTACCTCGCACTCCTTCTTATTTTTCTCTTAGAAATCCCCATCTACGAGCTTCTTAAGGTGGTCTTAATACGTCAGGTCCCTCAAGAAACTAAAGGCATTTCCTGGGCGCCGTTTGTGGAGTTAAGAAACGTCTAATGGATGTACCAGATACCATCGGCCTTGTTCATTACAGTGAAACACAACACCACGGTCATGTGATAGCACTGTTGGGAAGGTGGGGGGGTGTTATCTGTTGTTGAAATGCGGAATATTTGGTTATCTTTTTTATTCAAAATTATCGATGTCACAAAGCGATCGAGAGTCTAAGCATAATATTGTACTAATGGGAAAAAATTATCCTACTTATCGTATGTAAAAATGACTCATTTACCACAAACTTTCTCCTTTGCTTATCTACAGAAAAATTTTTAGTTTACTTGAAAACATTTATTCTGATTATCAACAGCTGAAATAACTTGCTAAAAACCATTCATATTAATCATTGACTGTGTTCAGAATGATGTAATTTCAAGGCCGAATATATCTCAGAATCTGTTTTAAATTTACAAATCTATTTACGAATAACAGATAAAATGGTGGAAATAATATTACACACACACACACACACACACACACACACACACACACACACACACATATATATATATATATATATATATATATATATATATATATATATATATAAATTTTATATATATATATATATATTTACATATATATATATATATATATATATATATATATATATATATATATATATATATATATATATATATATATATATTTATATCTGATTCACATTTTGTGAAACATATTCTATGTATTCATTATTTCTAAATAATATATAAATTATATATATAATATACAGTTCTGTATAGTATTTATAAATAATATATATATAAAATGCATGTATATATATATATATTATATATATAGATATATATATATATATATATACACATATATATCATATTTGTGTGGGCATATAATTTTGAGCGAATGTGTATGCGTACATTAATGTATACCGCATTCTTTGAATTGCTTTATACATTAGTCTCCTAAAATGAAGAAAAAACTGGCAACAGAACTAAGCCAAGGAAGTTTCATGTTCCTCTTAATTTGGATTTGAAATATTTATGATATTAATACATTTTGCTTGACAAATATGCTAGCACCACATAAAATTCCCTAACAAGGGGTGACACTAGAGAAAAAATAACACATCAGTCACTGTCATGTTCATATTTTAACTGCTGAATCACTGATGAACCCCTATGCAGTAAAATGCATATATTAACGATTTCATAATTCTGCCCAGAAGGTTCATCAGTAATGTTTTGAACGACCTACACACACAGCACCACTCGCCCCTGGGTTGCAAGCATTTTTATATGCTCTTGAAAATTAACACACTTCCTTTCCAGCACATCTTCACTCCCGCTTCATACCCTTCTAGGTCTTTTTATGCACTTTACACAATCCATCATCCTCCATTCTTTCTACGTGACAGAACCATCTCAGAATACTCTGATCTATCGTTTCAATTATGCTAAATTTTTTAGCACTACTAAGTATCTCCATGCTTTTCACTTTATTATTTCTTCCAACTCCACATTTGCAAACGCTACACAAAAATGTTCATCCAAAAAGTTTCAACTCTTTTCTTTCATTCTACTATACTACACATTCGTAACACCTTCACTGTCTGTATATTCTATCGCAAGCTTTTTCTAGATCCATGTAAGCAACATACAGCTTTTTCCCTTTATGTTCAAACTTAAGAATACAGGTGCAAAAGACAGTATGAAATGCAATTGGAAAAAAAAGTACATAAAAAAACTTACTAATATTATTGAAACATCAAACCCAATACAAAACAATGTATATTCACGTGTTTATTTTCTTGCGTGTAACAACGACAGTCTATGCGTCATGAACTCCTTGTTGAGACTTGCAGTCATCCAGCCTGAGGCCAGTCTCTCTCGCACTGATACCATTTAATATGAACATTGATTGTAACCTTGGTCCAAGGTTTGAGACAGTAAGAGGAGTCCTAAGTCGAGGCCTGTAGTCTATATCCTTTCTCATATCACCGTAATATCTGACATTACGTCGAGACATGCCGCTTCAACAACCTTCTGTATTACTGTCATTTTGACAGTATGGGTAGACAAGTATAATAATGATAAGCACCAGCCCTTCCCCCTCCCACCTTCCCCATGGTAGATGGCCATGATGCTCAAACTAGCAATAAAAATAAAAGGGATACTCGCATGCTCAAAAGACTGAATCCTGGTCATCAGTAAGCAACTCGCCAGAAACCTGAGAAGATATGTAACACTGGCATCCACAATTATTAGCATTTTTCAGTGATCCTAAGCTCATCATGAGAATCACGAGTCTCACAAGCTCCGACCTCCTTATCTTCTATGATCTTCAATGCAACATTAGATACTGAGTAGCATAAATGATTACCCATCTGCTTCTTCCAGCTGCTTGATGTCCTTCCAGGTGAGAGTTTCGGTTTCAATAAAAATGTCCCTCAGCATAATACCTCAGTAGAGACCAACCATCCCCCGCCTAGCAGACCTAGCATACCTTCCGCAAGTGCCAACCCTTCCTTGCCTCCTAATCACAGCTAGATGCCGTTCCCCTACTCCCCCACCCAAGTGTTAGCCACATTCATCTCTAATTACCGTTGGAAATAATAATAATAATTTCAGCACAAGGCCATATACAGATACACATTGCAGATATAGTGTAATACAAAAATGTAAATTGCACGTGTGTATATATATATATATATATATATATATATATATATATATATATATATATATATATATATATATATATATATATATATATATATATATATATATATATATATATATATACATATACACATATATGTATATATATGTATATGTGAATATGTATATTATATGTATATATATATATATATATATATATATATATATATATATATATATATATATATATATATATATAATTATGGATATACTTAGCACTGCTGATAATAAAAGATTTTTTTTCAGCATGAGACTATATACAGATACAGTATACAGGTACTATTTGCTAAAAAGGAAGAATGGCGCTACTTGCAAAACAACAACGTTAATAGTTATAGCTAGAGTACACGATAAATGTTAGCGATACGTTGGGCAAGGTTATTGAACACAGTTCACAGCACAAGACAGTAAAGACGCTGCAATAATTCCTAGTGATGATAATGATAAAGACAAAAAGAAAAAAAAAGACACTGGCGGTAATACGAAACTTAAAGAGGAAAAAAGTAATGCCATCATGAATAAAAACTGTCAAAAAAGTAACAAAATATAAATCTCGCTTCAGCCGCTGAAGATGTTTTAGATAAGCAGATTGCTCTTATTTCTTACTCGGGTGATCAGACTGGACATGGTTCCCCAACAACGATATTCAAATCACCAAGGCGATGTTCTATAACATATGCGTAGCAGAATGATAGCGATGTGGGTTAGTAAGGTGGGCAATTATGGTATTATGGACAACAGTGCCGACTAGCCACGCCATTAGATACAGAAGTGTTATTACCCATCTTCCTCAGTTCACCCGTCTTCGAGTACCGACTAGCTGCTATGTCCTAATCCGTTGACTATATTGCACTTGACGATTTGTATATTATCCAGGCAATTTTCAACAATACCTTCCTAATGGAATGTGTGTTTATTAGAACCTTAAGAATGTCTTTATAAATAACAGTCAGACGTTTTATGGTCTTTCTTATAAAGCACTGTGTAGTGAACTGTTTAGTGAAATCTCGCTCTACCATTTGACTTCCACAGTAAAAGCATTACCCAAGAGTCACACTGCCTCTCACACAATGTCCAGATCGTCTTTGTTCAGTATCAGTAGTATTTCTTAGGTCTTTCGTTATCTGTTCCAGGTAAGAGAATTCATGTAAAAGTTCCAACTAGGAATTCTCATGGAGTATCTGTGGATCTTCGGTGATTCTAAGTGATCCAGCGAATCTTTGTTTTGCTGCAAAATATCAATATATCAGAATCATCTACGCATATCAGGGATCCGTAAAACGATTGAAGGGCTTGCACTGAGAAGGGGGGAAGGGGTGTTCGAACTGTGTCAAAGGGATAGCCGAGGTTGTCAATAAGCATCGAATTAGAAGGGAATTTAGTTAATCACGTTAAAAAGTCCATGCAGTTAGTAAAAGGTATGGCGAAAGAAACCGCCTTGTAGAAGTCCATTAGAAGAAATCATGGAGGTATATACTGTAAAAACATACTATCTTGTCTGACACAGAATTGATGAGATGAGGACCAGAAACATAACGTAACGAAACAAATATAAGGTCGTAGCTACATGATTCTTTCAGAACTGTTTTAGACAATTTAATTAAATTATGTCATCAAAATATTTTTTGATTAAACGGAGAGGCAGGTGATAAATAAAAGTCAAGCCATTCTTCTACGATACACCTTTAGTTGTCTATCGAGTAATTAAGTTTGAAACTAAACTTGTTGCCGGATATGTGCAAATATAGAGTGAGGATTTCTGAGAGAACAGATTGACAACCCCTTTTGACGATACTACTATAACTGCGGTCAAGAGGTAATATTTAGAGTGTGTCTTTAGTCTTCAGCCCACGTCCGTATAAGCGCCTTATCTTCCAGTACTCATTGAAGTGATCTGTTGTTGATGATATTTCGAGATATAATGCCGATGCAGTCGTGTCGATAGTTACCCGATCTAACTTTTTGGAATTGGCATCCGTTCTTCACTGTTTCTCTCCTACCCAGTGGGCTCTTGCCTGTACCATGTTTACTGTAACGTTGCCTTCTCGAGGGATACCATTTCTTCTCTAAAGTATAAACAATTCCGGAAAATTAGCTTTTAATAATCTTTGGTCAGGTCGCTCCAGTCTCGCACATTACAAGCACTAGCGTGACATCTGGTGTCTGCCCGAATTCTACATTGCATTTACTGAATTCAAAAAGTATCACGAATCCAGTTCTGCTTTTCAGACAGATCAATCAACCTTGAAAGAAACAAGAAAGATTTCTGAGCATTTCGCAGTAAAACATTACATATGCTTCACGCGAAATTTTCGTATCCTTTGTGACTTTGCATTGCCATAAGAAACCTATTCTGGCCTCATTATTCAATAAAGCATCCCTTTTAAAGATACAGGGAAAATGCTTAGGGGAATATGTAAATCCATTATTAGATTTAAACCACGGGAGAAATGGTGATGTGGCAGAAACATTTCTATGTTCCGCGCCAAGCCATCTCCTAGAGGGATTGAAACCCGCTCAGGAGGACTTCTTATTCCCGCAAGGATTGTTCCGATCGTCTAAAACACTTTCTCTGCAATGTGTCCACTCGGAAAAATTCTCCGTCTCAAAGGAGTCCTTTCCGACTGGACATGTACATGAAATATTTCTTGGCGCGCTCGCTCTCTCCCCCCACACAACCCCAAACCGCCCACCCAACTCTCTCTCTCTCTCTCTCTCTCTCTCTCTCTCTCTCTCTCTCTCTCTCTCGACCGCTCGGCTCTAATATTCAGCTGTACAATCTAGTCTTTATTTTTGTCTGAAAATGAAAAGCATCTTTCTCGCTGCTCCTCTACCGAATGTTTTGTATTGTTCTACGAAAGAAGAATGTATATCTTTCTATATTATCCGGTCTCTAGAGGAAGGATATTCTGTATCTGTCCACGAAGATAGATATACAGTGGTAGTACACTAAGAATGATACTTTCAGTCACATATGATTTTCAAAACATATTTCATAAAATAATGAAGATTACGCACTTCCAATTACGTCTTATTTCAGATCTACATCATGTCTCAGAGGGGAGTCCAATCTAAATTAAAATTTTAGAAATCTACATAGAAACACCACAAACCACGTACAAAATAAGACTGAATGACTTAAAAATTGGTATCTTAGAGCAAATGTGCATGTGGGACAAGATTTTATGCATATGTGTACGATGAATAGTAGTAAATACAATATTTTATTCCAATCCATTTCCAAATACGAATACAGAATACAGGTGCAATAGGGACAGTACAAATTTCTTTGGAGAGAGGAGAAATAGTTGTAGCAGCCACACTTGTAGAAATAACTATCAAACTATAATAACAAAGGAATGAAGTTTTTGCACGATTTAAAAAAAAAAAAGTTGTATACTTTCCGTCGCCTCAATCTGATCTTCATTCTGTATTATGTGAGCATGAAGTAATGTAAGCTATTATCATTTGTGCTACTGGGAAAAGTGTAAGGGACTGCAAAAGATGTTTTCATGTATTATGTCTGCATATACAGGTGTGTGTATGATCATGACAAACGTGTATTGCAACAATTAGAACAACGCATATACGTATTTGTGTAAACGTGTGTGCAGGCCGCGTATTTGCGTAATGGTGTGCGCTGGAAGCGTATCTGTGCATATGTATATATGAATCTGTCTATGTATATATGCATAGATAGCAATGCTGTGAGCGTGTGCGTGTACGCAAGTGAGGGAAGGGTGTGTATTGCGTATCTATATTGTATATGAATGTGCGTAATCAGAAAAACAGCATTTAAGATATAAACATGAGCACTCGTGACTGCTGGGAGTACTATGTTTGTAATGTTTCCTCATGTAAAATTGTATAAAAATACGATGTGAAAAAGATTTTGAAATATAAGGAAAAACGCGCGTGCGTTTCAGGACATGTGCATTAGGGAGTTATGCGTGTTTATTAGGTAAGTTTATGCAGGTGTTTGATTAGAAAAAAAGAAGCGCTCGAAGGAAGAGAACAAATGCATGCAGGTATACCTTTATGTGGTTAGAAGAATGGCGTCACAAAACAATAGATGGAGTGAGTTCGCACGTGCGTTTATGTGTTTCATTAGGAGAATGGCACAAATCTACGTGTACATATTTGCGCATGTGTGCCATTAGAAGAATGAAATCACAAAACAATACGTGTTCTGTCTGCAACGATGTATACGATTAGAAAACGATATCACAAAACAATACGTGTGCATTTTGTGAGCGCGTGTGTGCATGTGTGTGACTGGAAGAGCGATGTCGCAAGGGTCCAACCGCAGCCATGATCTGCGGCATCACATCAGCTGTCGAGATGAAGGAAGATACAACGGGTTAAGAAGACGAACGGTTTACCCGGAACAAGATGGATAAGCTGGCTGACAAACCTCGCCAGCCGAGTGCCAGTCTGTGGTTAGGTTGGTAAAGGATCTTCTCTACGGTGAGGTGTTTGGTGGGGTTTCTTGCGTGAAAGAGCTTTAGCAGGGGGTTTGCTGGTGTCTACCCACTTATTGGGTGCAAGGACAATAAAAATTAAAAGGGGGAAAAATAAAAATTTTACATCTAAACTGATGAAAAGTTTTAAAAATATATGTACCGCTAATGCAATGTTGGTCAAATAACAGGGCAAAGTTAGGGTATAAACTGTCAATATTTGAAATCATAAAAAAATGTAAAATATGAAGTGCTCATAGCATTTTAAATTTATTGTACAAAACTGACAGATATTTCCATGGATTTATATTTGAATTACATCAGTAGTCAATTGTAAGACAATGGGGTCATGCGGTCGAATGTCTGCCTTTCAATTATCACCTGTCGTTTGAAACACTTTAGTTCTTCCCTTTTATTAAGGTCAGGAATCCAATAGGGATCGTGATTTCAATCTCAATATACTGTTTATAAATCTGAAGAAACAACTTGAAGTAGATGGTTGTAGAGAAGACAAAAATACAATAAAACACGATAAGAGAGACAAAGAGAGGAAGGCCTAATAAAAAAGGGATACAAGACAGATAGGCTGGCTGACATCCCACCCTACAAATGCGGGAAGGGGAGTGGGAGGGGGTAGTTGTGCGGAATGAAAATTTCCGTTTCTTGGACAATAAAAAAGAAGATCTTTGTCGAGCCTTGTGGTAAGCGTGGCACTTATCTCTCAGTCTGAAACCCAACCGGTGTCATGGGAATACAAGAGGTAGTTTGTACGTGTCACAGGTCTACATTTCCATACCCCTCAAGCACAGACATCCAGGTAAGTTTTTTTTTTTTTGGGAGGTTTTTTTTTGGGGGGGAGGTTCACCGATCTGGATTAGTTTGCTAAGAGCGGCATTAGCATATATGCGTAACTAAAGGCATATGAAAGATTACGGTGTAATACACACATACACACATACACACACACACACACACACACATATATACACACACACACACACACACATATATATATATATATATATATATATATATATATATATATATATATATATATATATATATATATATATATAATATAAAAATATGTGTGCACTTTTATATGTGTATATATACATACATACATACACACATGTATATATATATATATATATATATATATATATATATATATTTATACGATCACAAGTAACACGTGAAGATTGTTGTACCCTGATGAGGTGTATAAAAATACACAAAAGCGCTAGGTACTGCTGCTTTTCATTATTTCCTGCTGCCTCTTGATATTCAATATATATATATATATATATATATATATATATATATATATATATATATATATATATATATATATATATATATATATATATATATATATATATATATATATATATATATATATATATATATATAATGTACCAACCCACAGTTGCCATATTTTAATACAACCCCATTCTATACATGACTAGGAGAGATCTATAAGAGCTTTTTTCGAATATAAATTACTTCAGATTACGTTAAGGTAACTCTAGTAACATACCAGTTTGGAATGACATGGTTAAAATCCTATATTCACATTCTCAAGAAATATTTTTAATGTGGACGCAAAATGGCAAACAGAGGGAAGAACACTCTGCAGTGCTAATGCGACAGGCAAGAGAGCGGTTCATGCTTGGTCTGAGGCTGTTGATAACGAAAAGCAACCAAAAGCAAATGCAATGTCTAGAACATTAGATTATGGCCATTACTACTCTCGTGTTTAGAATGACATTCAATCCAAGTTCCCTCCAGAATCACTACTCTTAGTTCTCTTAATATCATTACTCAAAAACAAGATAAAAGATGAAACTGTCCCAGCAACTATTTCCCAATTACAATCATTACAAGACCATCAAATATATCTATGTCTGTTTCAGCGAGGATTCTCCCCTTTCTACACACTTCTGACAACCACTTCAGTTTTAAAGCTAGCAACTCAACCGACACTTGCATCTGTTTTCTAAAAGGATTCATCACCCTCTCCTGTTTTCTTATGTTTTGTTATTGTGAGAAAAGTATTTGACAGAGTAAGCTACCTGAAGCTTCTCAAAAGAGGTACACCCACACATTTAACTGGCATATTATATTGCTGGTTCTCCACACAGAAAATCTGAGCAAATAGGGTATTGTATTGTCATACAACTTTGGCCCCTTAAACGGATTCCTTCAAGGTGGCGTTCTCTCGCCGGATCTATTTAATACGTGCACGGAGGCCCTAAATGTTAAACCGAAAGCACTCCCAATCGGATGCACTATCAATGGAATAACAATAACCAACCTTTGCTGCGCCGATGATATGGTTCTAATCTTCCTACCAATGCAAGGTTTTAGGCGATTAATTGATACTTGCCGTAGACAGGCAGATGGATTTGACATAATTCATCCTAGGGAATCGTTCTTACTACTGTAGCGTGTATGGTTGCTCTAGCCATGCCTGGCAGACCATAAGACAATACTATTGTTCACAATGACAACCTAAGGTACTTTACTTTCACATCTCGCTAACATTCTGTTACGCAGATGTTAATAGAAACCGCCCAGAGAATTTTAAAAAATCAACGTAAAGAGAGCCATGTCTAGTCTAATGACTCGATTAAGAAAAAAGCAGCAGTCCGCTTATCCAAAACATTTTAAACAGGGAAGAGAGATCTAAGTTGTGCAGATTGACATTTTTCTTTTCCACGCTATGGGTGACTTCAATTGCAATGCACACCTGTTTATTTCTTTCTTTCTAATTTTTTACTACCTTTACTGTCATTTTTTTTGCATTAGTATTGCTATTCCTCTGTATTTATGTATCATGATTTTTGCCTAAGACATTTTTTATACCAATTGAAAGGCAACGTTTGTTGATATATATGCATTCGTATCGTATTCCGGCTATGTACTCAGTACATCTTTGTACTGCTTCTCTTTGAGCTGCATATTACAGTCACTGAAGTCGTCTTTATTACTAATTATTAAGCAATATCACAGCATCTTTACTGTCTCCTACTGAGAAGTATATTCATTAACGACAGTTATCCCTTCGCTGTGACTTTTACGTATACAGCATACTATTATCATTATTATATATATGACGGCAAACTATCTGCAAATGGTTTCCGGCAAAAAAATAACTTGTATGTTATTATCATTATAACTGTCAGGAATGTTATATATATATATATATATATATATATATATATATATATATATATATATATATATATATATATATATATATATATATATATACATGGGATGTTATATGTAGATATGTAAATGTATATTTTATGCACGAGCACGTACAAAAGCATGCATTAGTATGAAATTGGGACTAATGATGACGAACGATGTTAAAAAAATAAAGGAATAATAAAGACTACATTAAAGATCAATCTATCCCTTTTTGTTGTATAAAGAACCTAACTTCCCATTACAGAAAACCTGGAATATGAAACGTACAAAAAATCATGGTCCGGTTCCTGAACTGTTTATTAGTGCCTTATTCAAGGAAAAAGGCTGAATTATTCAAGACAGGCTTAAAAACTACGGCTATCGACTGCTGACTCCTTTGAGTGAGAAGTTCGGATACTGAAATGCTAATTAATTTCCCAGCATTTCTTTTACATACTATTATATAGTTATAGCAGAGACATTAATCACTTTACACCTGATTACCTTTGTATTTTCTAAATCCCCATGGACATTTTTAGTATTGCAAAAGCATCCCTTTATGGTAAATAGACACCATGGCAAAACGCATTTACGAGCAGTTGTTAACAAATAAAACTTTAAATTTCCCGGAAAAAATCAATTTGTCGAAGACAATGAAGGGCGATAAACGATTCCAAAAGCACGCAATAATGAAGCTCCAGAGGTGAAAGACAGCTGGGGTTCCAAATTTGAAAAATGACTGGAAGGATGTCAAGCTGAAAGATGGCATGGGCGGGTTCTCCAGTGAAAGACGACTTGTAAGTTCTAAAGTTGAGAGATGAAATGTAAGTTTAGGAGGGCTCTAAAGGTGCAGGATGATTGAGGGGCTCTAAAAGTGATGTGTTGCCCAGACCGATTTCCTTCTAACACACTGATGAGCATTTTGCCATGAGAGTAGATACGGCCATAAAAGTAAGCGCCTTCCGCCCTTAAAAGGAAGTGGCCATATTTCACTCCATAAGATACTGAAGGAATAAGTGTTTAAGTGGCGCTCTCAGCAGAAGGAGATACTGGCTAGAACAAAGACACCGACGGCAAATTAGCCTTCTATTCCTGCCCCAATTTACGCTATTACATACAATTTGAGCCGAGGCAGCGAACGATCAACACGACCGATGCTGTCTGAAGGCGTTTTATATAACCGACCGCTTGAACGTTTGGCGCTCTTACTTAGCGTATTTGCGGTTGCTGATTGATTGATTTTTACCGTAACCTAGCGCTGCAACGAGAATGGTCATCGGCGCGTTTATCTTTTACACGACCATGTTCCCCTGTAAATGGATTCTTCTAAAGAGATTGTCGTACATATCAGGGATTAGGATCGTTAACCTCATCCAGTACCGTAATCCAAAGGTTACATCTGTCCCTGGCTTTTCCTCCGAAAATTCTTCTCCTGGGCCATTTCTTGTAGCCTCTTCCTTCTTCAGCGGTTACAAGATGGATAAACTGGATGACAAGATAGAGCCGATACCTGCCGATGTACCGATAGTGCCGATTTCATTCCGATACGGCGACCGACCGACCACCAGAGACAAGACAGGCCGCTGGAGACGTCACACTGTTAATGGGGGGACGTCCAGCCACGCTTATTTATGTCTTCTTTGTGTTGATTGGTGGGAATTGTTGGTATGATTGCCCAGGCTGTGTTTAGATAGCCTCCTTTCCTTTCAAATAATGTTTGGATAGTTTTGTCGTTTCTTAAAAGAATGCTTGGATATTTTCTTCCGAATAATGTTTGGGTAGCTTTTACGAAGAATCTGGATTATTTTCTTCAAAGAAGAATGTTTGTTAGATATCTTTCGGTTTTCATAATTTTTTTCAGAGAATGTTTGGACAGTTTTTTTTTCAAAGAATGAATGTGGAAACGGCAGAATAAAAAAAAATGTAAGAGAGGATAGAGAGGTTGAGTAGTTTGTTATCACGGTACTATTTTACTGTACAATACCATCGTTTTGTTACTGTCGATGCTCAGTTTTTCGAACTGTTATCGATTCTATCCTTTACTAAAAGCAGTTGTTGTATCTGAAAGGTTCTGAACATCTTGCGGGCAAAATCTCTTATCTCCATGTCACAGTATTCTTAGGCTTCTCAAGTTCAGGGAAACTAATTTTTCCTATCACCTGATTCCAGCTGAGGTGGAATTATTATCGCATATTTCTTTTATCATAAAAACAAAAAGTGATAATATTAAGTTTTACATGATTGCTTTATGGCTATGTACACCATTAAAACGTAAAATTTGATGTGAAACTGAGGATTTTCCAAAACACAAACGTTACTGCAAAACAACAGCAACAACAATAATAATAATAATAATAATAATAATAATAATAATAATAATAATTATAATAATAATAATAGAATAACAACAACTATATGGTCCTCGTCGTCCTATGGTTATCAGTTTCAATTCAGCAGAAAGAAAACCTCTATTGTCCTATGCCGGCAGTTGGATACTTGGTAATGAGTTGGCTGAGGAATGTCGCATCCAAAGGTGGACAAGATTTAATCAGACGAGTCTTTCTAATAAGATTTTTTAATAATCTGAAATTTTTGGTATTTATAAGAATATTTCCCTGGTTTTGTCAAATTACAACACAACATATACGTAAACAGACTGAATACCTTAACTGTCACCCCAAGCCTTCTTTCCCTCGCAGGATTTGGCGCCAAACTGATGATGAGGTTGAGGCCTTAAGACCAAGCTATGAAAATTATCAGGGTTAAGAATCGCCTTTGAATTCCCAATTATGTTAAGGAGTCAGGGGCTTTACAGTTTTTCCTTTCATAAAATTTAAACAACTATATATACTATATATATATATATATATATATATATATATATATATATATATATATATATATATATATATATATATATATATAAAACCTACATTTCATTAAAAATCATGGCCTCTCGTAAGTGGCCCATAAGATTATCTACATTTTGAGAAATATTCTTACATTTAAGTAACATAACCTCCTTAGATGGCCATATCTGAAGCAACACACCGAAGCGTGCGCAACCAAAAAAATGACACACTCAGGGCCACTGGCTCTTTCCAAAATAAGCTGATGGATCCGTAGAGTATGCCCAATCCTAAGCCGGGACGCATTAACCTCAAACCTTCTGCTGCGGTTAGAGCCAATCTCCTCAAATTTTCTTATATTTCTTATCAGCTGATCGTTGGGATGATGAACACCACTGTTGCCTTTATGGAGAAACACATTTTAATGACCCTTCGCATCTCAGAGTATGTAGCCATTTCGATGAGAATTTTGCATCTTGTAGCATCTTTAGCCTCTCTTTCAGCTAATTCATTTACTTGCATTCCCGTATGAGCGGGAATACAAGGAAAAATTGAAAGGTGAAAGAGCCTCTCCAGAGTCTTTTGAATTAATGGGTGAAAGGGTTAAGCATTTTCAATACCTCCAAGATAATTCTCAGACCACTATAGATAACAGGGAAATTAAATCTTTTCTTGGCCATAAATTCCAAAGCACTGACTATGGAGATCTTTATCCCTACACTTTTAGTACGTGTACATTCTTCTGGAATAAACCATGGAGGTGTAATTGGATGTTCTTTTTCAGGGGTTTTTTGACCCTTATATATTATTATCCTCTACCTCTTGAAGCTGCCTGATTTGGAAGGGCTGAGAAGAGTTTTTTCCAAAACATCCTGAAATACCCTCTGTCTGTCAAGGTCTTAAATGCTGGATTCTCTTTGAGTTCTTCAGTCGCATGGTGTACCACAAATTTAGCTCGTGTTGTCTTAGATCTAGTGGCAATTCATGTGAATCTGCACAAAAATCCTCAACAGGTGACATTCTAAATGCTCCTGTTTGGGTCTGCATATATTCGTTATATTTTAAAAGATATTTCATCGGCACACCAACCAACCAGATATAGCTTTCAGAATATTTAATAATTTCTTAACTTTCAATTTTAGCTGATCAAAGTGGTTTGACCAAGTCAGTTTTTCACAAAGGTCATCCCTAAAAATTTTACTTGAATAGCATAGGGTAAAATATCTCCATTTAGAACCTAAAACCGTGTTCATCCGCCCACTTATTTACTGCAGTTATAGCCTTTTGTAATTATTGGGCCAGGGTTTATATTTGTTTAACTGTCAGATTATCGGCTTTTACTGCAATGGAAAAGTTTTTCGCTTTAAAAGCTTCCTAGAGTATCCATGCTAATATGTTCTGCGCTTGAATTGCACATTACTAGTTGTTCCATTTTTGTAGTTCTGACAGTTCGTCATTAGGTCTATGATTTTTTTTTACAATTTACACAATTTCCATTTTTTGTAAACTATATTCTAAAGACGAACATCACGCAGTTTTGCGTTTATATATATACCAGATGAGTGGCCAAATTTAATTCTTAAGCTTGTAAGGGTTTAGGTTCGAACTGACAGACCAAAAGTCTTTCACTTTCAATATGTGTTCAAAGGTATGTCTGGGTTTACAAATGTAAAACTGGTAATCGCTGCGTTTTGGACTTTATGCGCCTTTTATATCCTTTCCGGACACATACCTCAAATTACTTCTTTGAAATAATAAAGATCTTTATCAAATATGATCCCTCACCATAGCTAAAATTCCAGTTGAGTTTTATCTCTATCATCATGTCATCATCATTTTTTTTCAAATTACTGAGTATGTTTGGCTGAGTCTTTGTGGTAGCATGAATCATGACCGAGTTTTTCCAAATCGAGTGATATCTCCAGACTGAATAATTCCAGTCTTCTTTTACAGGTATATGCGGAACCTTAAAACAGTTATGATTATCTGGTTTAGCCTTTGCTATTACCCACATATATGGCTACGGGGATCTTTGCAAAGTGAAGCTTCCGTTTTCACTATTCTTTGTATAGCAGCTTTGTAAACCTCAAACCGTGTCCTATCTCAGAGTGCACCTGTAACTTTAGAACTACCTATTTCTACATTATTTTTCTGTTTGCTTGCCTCAAACGCTTCTCTATATTTGTCGAAGGATATCCTTGCATCGCATTTACCACCAACTTCTCGGAAATTAATTTCGATTCCCTTTACTGTTCCAAATCTTCCAGATGTTTAGGATAATGAATTAGAATTTATTTGAACTGGAAGTTCAATAACATGTAAAATTTTCAGTTTCTTTGGACAAGGGGTTACCCGTAGAAGCAGGGTCATTAGCATCGACTTAGTGCGAACACCCGAGGGGTGAGAGTTTTAAGCAGAAGCCACAACATGCCTGGGTCGTCAACAAGAGATCCACACTCCGATTCTGGGTAGTCTGCCACGAATGGCTTGGAATGTGTTGAAAGAAAGAAGAGAATTTTAAACTGCAAGGACTATTTACATGAAAGTTGCCGCCATTTAAAAAAATTGAAAAGAAAAAGAATCTGCATGGAAGAGGATACCACAGTAGCATGGTGTAGTACTCAGACTATGGGGGAAGAAGTCCCAATAGGGTCAGAAAATTTCTGGAATATGACAATTTACATGAAAAGAGCCTCGGAAATGAGAAGAAGCTTAATAGCCCGAGTTATCCTTCCCTTTAGTTTTGCTCCAGACAGTATGGAGACAGCGTATCTACTCTTTACATGTAGCAGATATGTATGAGACAAATCAAAGTACAGAAACTGACCCCACAGTGCACACAGTGGCACTTGTTACTAGATGTGTTCCACCAACTTGGCCAGCTACCAGTACAAAACAGGGCAACTCTAGCATACCAGAACTTCCTTAATGAGGACGAGAAAATGGAGAATAGGATAAATAGGATAAGTAATATAGAAAATTAGAGTGCCAAGGTCGTCAACAAAGTTCCAAAACTGGGGGAATACCCTAGTTTCACTGTGAGTTGATTCTTCATAAGTTGGAAAGTGAGACAAGAGAAAGATAATACAGTATGAAGGCGGCTGAAAAAATAATGATGATAAGAGAAAGAATATAGACATTAGAGTCGAAGTGGGGCAGCTTCCCTATTCCGACAGCCCTCTTACTGCTACACGGAACAGTTTAAGTTGAGGTTATGTGACTTCGTGTATATATATATATATATATATATATATATATATATATATATATATATATATATAATACTGTATATATATACACATATATATATGTATATGTATATATATATATATATATATATATATATATATATATACTGTATATATATATACACATATATATATATGTATATATATATATATATATATATATATATATATATATATATATATATATATATACATGCATGCATATTTTGAGCTTTTCCTTTTAATCTTTTCATTTCAAATTATACGCCCAATGTCTATCAGACAGCCAGTTATGTGAAGTTTTCTATTTTATCTGTTTTATTAATCAGATGTAACCAAACGTTTCTAGAATCATCAACTACAATTTCTCTGAACGCTGTCAAACAGCTTTAATAAATGCTCTCTCCTCCTATCTTCTTCTCCTGGGTGAGTAACAGACAATAGCCGAACCGCAAAAAAATTTCATAATGAAGTTAAATGGTCGTGTCCCTCCGAGGAGCAATCAATCATAAACATCATAAGCGATCCTTTCAAGGAATGTATCATTTAGTTCCAAGATCATGAAAACGTAATCATAATTCTTGGCTACAACTTCCACAAATGTTCGTTCGACGATATTCACGAAGACAAGCAGTCAGAGATCAGTTTACCATTGAGAAATTTCATAAGAAGTCATCGTGACACAAAGCAGCGTACTCTTGAGTACTGAAATCACTGCAAAGCAATGCAACAGATTCCAGCAAACAAGAGCAATACAACAAAGGCAGCTGTAACCTGAGGGCGATGTGTTATGTTCTTTTTCTGTCAGGGTTTATGAAGACAAACCTGTGTTTTAAAAAGAGAATATTCACAGCACCGACCAAAGGCAGTATGTTTTAAAGAAAGAATATTCACAGCACCGACCAATGGTAGTAGGGAGTCATGTAGTCTAATTACTCGTCGGTGGGAAAAGAAAACGTTTATTCAGGGGACTTTTGAATCTGGAGGTCCGTAAACGCGAAGAATAATATAATGTGTGCTTACATTTTAAAATATTAAGAAGAAAAATCTGTTACAGAAACAACAGAACTAGGGCCTTGTAACTTTAGATTAAGTAAGACTTGCCCTGGCACGGGCTCTTGCTCCCAAGGAAGCCCACAAAGCTAGGGCCCTGAACTAAGCTTAGGAGATCTCTGAACTAACAGAAAGGTTGCCAGAATGATTTCTCACTGCTGACTACATTTGGGTCACTTAAGGTAGATTCTTGGGCCTACGAGACGTTTGTTTGGCGGCCTCTGATTGGCTGGTACCGGGAGGTAAGCGGCTCGCTCACTGTCTCATTTTTACGTCTGTAGCTCGGAAAACTAGCAATATCTTTATATTTCTTCATTTGTCTCACGCTTTGCACAAGATAGGAAAGTTTTGGTCATACCATAGGATTCGGTATTAATTGTACAACTAAATCATGATTTCCTGAAATCAATAAGATAAAACACAAAGGATTTACAGCGACTAAAAGTGAAGAGAGAAGCAATTAATTCTTTATACCTGTTTGTACTTATCATCAGATTTTGCATCATTCATGCGATCAAGATAAAATAAAACTTGTGTTTTCATACAATAAATTCACTCTGAATACGCTGGTGCTTTCAGATTTTAGATGTGTGTGATATGTGAAGAGAAAATGAAGAACACGTCTTATTATGTTGCATCCGTTCTTGACTCAGTGTGGCAGTAGTGCCGAGAGATGGTGATCTGCAAACAGCGAGAGCTTTGAGGCGCCCTTGACAGTTGCAAATTATATAGTGAATATGAGAAATTTGCAGTTTCGACAGTATTTACCGTATTATTATGTTTTACCGTATTATTATGTCATTACATTTTCTGTAAATAAATGTATAGAATTCCCATTATGACTGTCGAACCTATTCACTCCAATATCATATATGTCCGTATGTCTGGGCATATCTAATAAGAAAAAATTAATAATCAGATGGATGCTTCCGGATGTGTTGGCTTCAGTTTAGTCTAGGTGAGAAATTTGAATACTGTAGGCTAAATGATAAATAACAGGCCTACATAATTATCAAATGTAACATGTGTATAAAGGAATAAACATTCTGGTGTAAGAGTAGCTCAAACGAATTCTGAAAAAGACAGAATTTTATATTCGTTACATCGCCAATAGATTTTATGGTAAGAAATAAAAAGATGTACTTCCGTTCATTGAATGAACATATAAAAACCATAAGCTTTTGATGTTATTGACCAGAGAAACAAGCGGTCATAATAATGAACTCATGTAGCCTACAGTATTCAAATTTCTCACCCAGACTAAATTGAAGCCAACACATCCAGAAGCATCCATCCGATTATTAATTTTTTCATATTAGATATGTCCAGACATAAGGACATATATGATATTGGAGTGAATAAGTTCGACAGTCATAATGAGAATTCTATACATTTATTTACAGAAAATGTAATGACATAATAATACGGTAAATACTGTCGAAACTGCAAACTTCTCATATTCTCACTATATAATTGGCAACTGTCAATGGCGCCTCAAAGCTCTCGCTTTTTCCAGATCACCATCTCTCGGCACTACTGCCAAACTGAGTCAAGAACGGATGCAAGATATGATGAGACATGTTCTTCATTTTCTCTTCACATATCACACGCATCTAAAATCTGAAAGCACCAGCGTATTCACTGTGAATTTATTGTATGAAAACACGTTTTATCTTATCTTGATCGCATGAATGCTGCACAATCCGATGATAAGTAAAAACAGGTATAAAGAATTAAATGCTTCTCTCTGCACTTTTACTTGTTGTAATTCCTTTGTATTTTATCTTACTGATTTCAGGAAATCATGATTTAGTTGTACAATTAATACCAAATCCTATGGTATGACCAAAACTCTCCTATCTTGTGCAAAACGTGAGATAAATGAAGAAATATAAACATACTGCTAATTTTCTGAGCTGCAAACGTAAAAATGAGACAGTGAGCTAGCCGCCTACCTCCCGGTACCAGCCAATCAGAGGCCGCCAAACAAACGCCTCGTAGGCCCAAGAATCTACCTTAAGTGAACCAGCAAGAATCATCATCGACGCAGAAAAGTGGCCAGATGAAATTAATCATATATGGTATTCACCGGTATTGTTTTTAACAATAGCATCTTATATCCAATAAATTTTACCTTAATGGACTTTAATTTCCCTGAAAATATACGACAAATATAATAATAATAATAATAATAATAATAATAATAATAATAATAATAATAATAATAATAATAATAAATGTCTTTGTAATATTAAGCTAAAACGACACTTAACTTCTAGATTTCCTCACACTTTTGAATACGCTAACTATAGTAAGCAGTAAAATCAAACAGAGGTATTTGCAGAAACTCTTACCTTACTTAAAGCCAGAGGTTAAGAAGTCCTTGATTTACATTGCGTACACAAATACAGAGCGCAGATGAAACAGTTGAAAAATAAAATAACTGTTTCTATATTATTAACGCAATGCTTTGTATTTCTGTGTGTAACTCTGATACCCTACGTGTAATAAACTCCATGTTTAGCCATGCCGTCGTCCACCCTATGAACCGCCTCCCTCACCAATGGACCCTTTAAAAGTTATGCAAAGTTTTTGAACTTATCTATTTTACTAATCAAATGTAGCCAAATGCTCTCGCCTCCTATCTTCTGGCTAACAGACAATTCTCTAGACCTTAGTACCCAATAGTCTGGGCTTCGGTACAGTACGGTAAGTACCAAGAGTAGAAAACTATTTTCATAACGGTCTTTTTTTTTCTTGATAATATACACACAATAAAGATATATATGAAAGTAAAATAAAATGGTATCATTACGAAATATCACAACCTCAAAATAAAGCAACTAGCCCAGACTTCGACGTTCAAGAACGGGTAACAGAATAATAATAATAATAATAATAATAATAATAATAATAATAATAATAATAATAATAATAATAATAATAATAATAATAATCTTACCAGAAAGAAAATCTATTTCCTCCTCGAAATTTCTTACACAATCAAGACAATAATACGACCTTTTCTTAAACGACTCTCCTACTAAGATACTTGAGATCCATGTATTCGATGTATGAAAAACGCCTTCAAAAAGACACGACCTCAATCACATAGCTCATCTGGACTAACCACAGTACTGCGACGTTTTTGCAGTCTTTCTTACTGTAATTTGTATTCGGTAATGTTAGTTAAATCCATCGCTGCCGCAGACTGTTTGCTGGTATCTATAAAACAACTGTTATTCGCGGAGCTATTACATTTTTTTACCTGACTTGCTTTTGTACTTTTTGTGCTGTCTCTGTTGGGTGGGTGTGCATTCATCAAGTTTATGCAGACATGAACTACAATAAGTAGTTTTTACAATAATTGTTGTGTTTGTTATTGACGGGACGATGACTATATGTTACTGCAAATCCTAATATTTTTATCAAAATTGCTCACATCCATGTTGTTAAGACAGAGAATTGTATATCATTATTGATCTCGGAAGAAAAAGCAAAAGGATGAGACAAAACAAAAAAGTTCTTAGGAACCTAAATGAGATAAAATAGACTTCTTGCAAGGGAGCTTGGTACAGGAACCAGGGCAACCAGGAGAAACAGAATTAGGTAGCATGGAGATCTGTTTCCCAAATTCTGGAATGTTCTGTTAGAGGGCAACGTCATCGAAGTAAGCAGACCAGAGACTGCTGATTCCTTTATATAAATGTAAGAGGAGACTTAGTCGAGAAGGAGCGGAGGAAGATATGGCATGAAATAATGGTAGCAAATGATACCGAATTAAATTATTTTAGTTTCTTGTATTGCTGGTCTCCACTTCGTACGGATTCTGTATAATTTATTATACTGCCCAAAACAGAAATGGAGTACTAGCATTACTATCACATTTCAACACAGAATAAAGGTACCGAAATTACACGAACCTCAATAAAATCATATAATAATTCCAATTAAAAGTCTAAACTAAACTGAGACATGACTCAACGTCATCATTCTATAGGAAAGAAAGATATTGCTACAGAGTTAGAGTATTGACAAAACGTCAAACTTTATTCAATATCGGCGACAGCAGTTCATATGTATCAGTCAACCCATCAGTTATTCAATGATGGTCTTCAACATGATTGTAGTTTCCATTCGTCTTTCTTCGTCACCGATGACCCAGAATTCTATTATATTATTATCATTACTATTACTATATACACAAAATGAAATTTGAATCCGTTGCGTATAAGTATCATTAGAATTAACTTAAAAGTACGGAAAAGTACTGAGAAATACTGACATTCATAGTTCTGACAACTTACGAACTTCCCCTGAAACTGAGCAGTGCTTTATGGAAAATACCAAGGCAATCTTCCCAAACAAAAGGACAGGAGAGGAATTTGTCAGGCCTCTACTGAAGGTTTGCTCATTAAATCCAATTTATTATCATTTCAGTTTTTGTTTTGGGCCAGGACTAGATCTGCGTTGGTCGGTATCATATCTTCTCCAAGGAATTATATTCCTCTTTTCGTGGTAGTTCTTGTACAAAGAACTATTTACAAATATTAACCATCCTTCTCCAACTCATTTAACGTTGATAACTCGTGTGTCTTCACAGAAGCGGTTGAGAAAAATGTCTATACGCTAGGTCAGGATTTTCACAGTCAGAGTATTAATGAATTTAAATATGAAGAAAACTGAAAGGAATTTAAAGTCTTGCTAGTAAAACCATGCAAAAATTTCGTATATTACGAAAGCAAAATTTAAGTTGAAAGATAAGGTAAACCGGAAGAAAATACTTGTAATAATAAAATATAATTTATTCCAGCTCAGGGCCATATACATGGAATATTGGGCCATTTAGCTAAGATTTCTAAACCACCGTAAAATGTGACAAACTACTTAAGGAAAGGATGAACAACAATTGACAACATGAGGCACAAACTACTTAAGGAAAGGATGAACAACAATTGATAACATGAGGTACATTGTCGGAAATGCATCCGTTGCTTTAAAGCTTTTATAAGCTCTCTCTCTCTCTCTCTCTCTCTCTCTCTCTCTCTCTCTCTCTCTCTCTCTTTCATTCTTTCATTCTTTACCCCTTCAGATGACGGTTCTAACCCTATTCCTCTGGCTGTCATCCCCCGCATTCTCTCTCCCCCACATACCTCAGCTGGGGGTGATTGAGGGAGCTGTCTCCGGATCTGACATAATAGCTGGCTAAAGTGTGGCCTCCATTCGACTGCATAAATCATGGTGTCCAACCAGAGGGATACCCACTACCCTTACGGCGGTCCACTACCCGACGGCTCATGTGCCCCGTCCTGTCTATGCCCCACGTGCCCTTCTTTCGTTGGTCAAAGGATGGACGACAGAATCATGAGACTGATGGAAGAGTTCCCAGGACTTTTTCATACATTAAGATAAATATTCACACATACAATTATTAACATACATGCCTGTATAAATATTCAAATGTTTATGTACTCTCCCGGACTCACAAGCTCTCGGATGCACACCTTTGAAGAATATGAAAAACTTTCTTACACTCGATCCTCTGTGGACCTACCAACACTTAAATATCCATGTGAACATGTACATATATATATGTATGTGTGTATGTAAGTATATATGTGTGTGTGTGCGCGTTTCAGCAAACTTGAATAGTAATCTCTACGTCAAATATACACGTAGAGCTCTCTTCGTTTTGAGGTGATCATAATCCAAATATCTTGAGGAATGCTGATTCATGAAACATTATTTTATGAATTTATAAAGCTGAATTGATAATGATGGTTTATTTTTCATGAAATAACTTTTCATTATCAACGAATAAAGCATCATGTGACCTTTTATAAAGTTTTCTTCATTCCCTTAAATGGGTACAAATTTTTTTCCATTACAATTTGGCCCATAAAAGTCATCAAAATAACACACACACATACCATGTCAGCTGAAGGGAACTGTAGCTGATACTAAGGTTTTGTCACTTCACAAGCCCTACTCATGCAAATGATACTGGACATTTTTAATAATTTTAGTGAAGGCAAGTGCCAAAGAGATGATCTACGTCATTTTTTTGACGCTTTGTGAGCTGCGTCGGGAAGAAAAGAAAGAAAGAAAGAGGAAGAT
>NC_089777.1:31306536-31309036 GCF_040412425.1 Macrobrachium rosenbergii
ATCCGCGTGAATTGGTGTCTAATATTTGCGGGTTCTCATCTAAATATGACGCGTTCTATTTCATGATTCTCCGAGAAGTCGATTTGACTCCATAAGTCATGAAAAGCCGTTCGAACACGGTCACAGCTGACCCAACAAATAATGTCATAGCCGGTGATCTTATTGTCCAGCATGACTTCCGCCAATTAAAACATTTGATGTTCTCTTTGGAAGACACGTAATCGATGTAGACATGACTTAACTTCTATAGTTATGACAACCTATCTTTATCCTTGTTTGTACACTTAAATAGCACATAATATAGGGACAGGAGAATGAAAACGATTTTGAACTGATGACAGTAGCGAAAGAGTTACCTACAGTAGATTCTCTCTCTCTCTCTCTCTCTCTCTCTCTCTCTCTCTCTCTCTCTCTCTCTCTCTCTCTCTTTCGTTGCGATTCCTTCAATAAAACAACAATGTAATTAACATTCATCAGGCCATTTTTTTGTTGCCCTAAGCTATTAACTGAATATGGAAAGAATATTTCATTTATAATAATAACATAAAGATAATGAATACTTTTGCAAAAGGAAATCGTCCGCTATTCTACAGTATGACCTTCGAGTTCATGATTTAAGAGCACCAACACAACAATGAAAGGGTAAAATAAGGATGAAGAATACAAAATAAAGTTATTTCTTGCAAAACCAAACTTATTTTAAAGATAAACCAGTGCTCTTAATTTCATTTATCCGTATAAGGTTACATATCAATAAATATGTATGTACATACACATTACGAGAGGGGTATACTTGTAAATGCCAAAAAAGCAAAAGAACATCTTTCAAGATGAAGTAGTTATAATGGTTAAGAGCAGTTCCTAGTCATTTTGAAATCAGCGAGTTTCATCAAGAGCAAATAATTACACGTACGAAAAATTCATGTTTGTGTGTACACATATCAATACAAAGTACGTCCCTCTAGATTGCGTGGCTGTTGGAGAGAATATTTTTCATTGTTGATCACCTGCCTGATATGTCTACGCAACCTAGTCAGGGGTGGTTGCTTTCATCACAGAGAATTATGAGTAAGTCATTTCCTTTGTGTTACAGTTAAAGAAACATTATGAGGTAGCATCACAATGCACTGCATACTGAAGAGCATAACTTCCGCTGTTTAACATTCGATACAACATTCACTTCGGTACCTTTTCAGAATAAGTGACTGACTGATTGACAGACTGACGAAAATTGGAATTGTACGCACACAAGCTTCGTGAAGTTACGGCTTCCGAGTCGTATAAGGAGCAAGTCTGGTTAACAAATTAGATTTAGGTCATTGATAAGACCAGCGTAACGAAAGGAGGCTCTCATGAGAAGCAGAAAAATAATAGATCTGCTAAACAGCACAGTCCTTTCTGTATCCCTTTTATGCTCATCATATTTTTTTCGGCTCCACTTTCTCGTCACTGAGACAACCTAATTTCTCTTTATCTTGTCACCTGTATTAATTGCCCGCTTTTGCTCACCTTCTCAGAGGCAGCCTTATTTGTAATCTAGTCCGGTCTCTTTTTATGCTTATCCGAAGCTCTTTCCGGCATCTTGGTGATTTTCTTTTTGTGTGTGTAACGGTTTTACTTCCGTTGCCATTATTCTTTATATCCCATATACCACTGGCCATAGCTAGTTATAGATTCATTCTCTGTTCTACTCCTATTCAACATAAATATTCCTTTCTCCTCATTCTCTATACTTTCACCTCTCTTGTTTTCTGCTTATTGATTTTCATGCTGTTTCATGTCGTATTTTGGGCATTTCTAGTTATATTTCTCCTGTGTTCTATTTTTCATTTCTGTAAAATATGGATTTACAGTATATCTTTAATGTTATCCTCATTCAGATTTTTTTACGTTACTTGTCGGTAACCAAGAACATTTTCCACCAATTCTCTCAAAATCTCACTTTGCTCCGATTACCCATACGTCAAAGTAGCCAGATCATTTTCAGCTGCTCTAAGAGCATTTCCGAAAAAAGTATTTTTTAGATGCCTGATGCTGCCACTTCATAACAAACGCGGGGGGGATTTTTTTGTATATTGCCCTGCATTCTGTGGATGTGGTGTAGTGATTTTTATGTATGAACGTAAAATAGGGATTCCCAATGTCAGTGATTTCATTTGAGGTATTCAGTCTGTTAGTTTTTACGTCTCATCTATGGATGCTGACGTCATCATAAGCAAATTTATAAGTTATATACAGTGAGTTAGCAGATGCTAGTCTTCGCTACATCCTGAATATAGTATAACCATCTGAGTGTTGTATATGCGTACAGCACCTATTATCTTGAGCTTATTTACATGCAGCTGAGGTGAAAGAGAGTGGATTACATTTTAGTACTACGTTTCCACAAAGAAAATTTTGTTTTGATACTGCAACTAAAGTACGTCAAATACGTATACAGTTTCTTATAGTGATATTCATTATTTCATGGTCCATATATACTTGCTTCTTTTTGCATAGA
>NC_089777.1:31314036-31334036 GCF_040412425.1 Macrobrachium rosenbergii
GCATATAAAAAATAGTTCTAAACTTAAATACATAGTACGTACTTAAAATAATTATTTACGTTTAGAAATGAAATACATTTTTTTTGTAGAAATGATGTTCACTCATTGATTTCCACTCATCATTATATTCCTTGCTAAAGTTTTACATTTTTATTCACAAAGACAAAGAAAATTCCGTAATAAAAAAAAAAAGTTGGTTCTCTCAACAATATCTTCATGCACGAAAACTTCGTAGTCTCATAGTCGTAATTTAAAAGCATTCCTTCTTAAATGAAGTTTTTTTTTCACAAAATCTCTATACCTTGATATTAGTTACCTAACCCAAACCAACCCATCTTAACTTAACCTAGTTCTTTGCCAGCGGCTTCGCCCTCAGTAACTCCAACCTCTCCCCAAACCAATTACGATACTGTTGCGTCTGGTAATGAATTGTACTTAATTCTGAACCAAAATCCAGTGACCGGTTTGATATTCGAACACCATCTTTTGATACTAAGCCTTGGAATTCCATGATTATATTATCTTTGCTGATACAGTAAGTAAATTCCCCATTCTTCAGATTTTGTGTGGAAAAAATTAGCCGTTTGAAAATTAAAAACTTTTAACTATTATCTATGACAATATTTTTCCATATTAATCTTGAGTTTTAGTCAAGCAAATGAACCATTTGCAACAATGGACTATTGCAGAAGCTGAGCTTGAAATGTCCACTACAGTGACATATTATAACCATTCTCCTTCCAACACTGTATTTTCAAAAATTCGTAAGTCGATGACAATGAAAGACAAATATTTCTCAGTGAAAACAAATATTTCTTAATGTCCTAGTAAACAGTTTGAAAAATAATTACAGCAGATTTTACATAAATATTTACTCATAGAGATTTTTGTTCCTGACAGCCTTCATCATAGTCTTCACAGAGAGCGAAGTAACTGCTTTGCAATAAAAAAATTTTCTTTAGATATGAACGCTGATGGTGCCTTGTGCATGAAGTTATATACTCTCATAAAAATAACAAATCGTTTTGATATTACCAAGATAACTAAATACCTAGAGGCAGGTAGGTTTAGCAGCTTAAAAGAACCAATCACAAATGAAATGATCATCATTAGTACGCCTGTATTATGAGAATTAGCGTTGTCTCAATTCTGAAGGCTAATAGTATCACAATAGCAATGACACCATTAATAATGGTGACGTCACCTTTCATTCATCAAGTATTAAACCCCATCCATCACGGATGCCTCTGTCACGTAAGAACCTCCAAAAAGGCTGCACAATCAACAAACACAACCGTCGTAAATACCACAAATAACATTGTGTCAAAGGCAATGGAGGCCGCTGTTCATCAACAGGTGTTTTCCGACATACCTCGTTTTTGCCTACATGAAAACGTATCCTGTACGAGACAGGTAAGGACGGAGACGCTACCGTTGATCACTAACATAGAGCGTGATGTCATCTTCGAAATCCGGGTCATAAATTTCTAGAAATGTGACGTGCAGCAATATTGACTAAGGCCAAAAACATGCGAGTGGACAAATGTTATTTGTAGCTTATGCGTTTATCATAAGAACATATGTAAATGTAAAAAGTTAAGAACCACTAGCGATTTTATTCTCTGTCATACAGACGTTGTAGTTTTCTTTACTTCAATTCGTCATCCAATCATCATTTCCTCTCTGCGCAGATATAATATTTACTTCAAACTATTGTACGAAGCCAACTGATCGGGACAGCCTGCATTTGTCACAGACATCTGCCTGCCGGCAATAGCGTCAAAAGAATGGAAGGCTAGGGATCAAACCCTTGATGTATGTATGCCTTCTGTTTTTGTACTTTTTCTACTGTCTGTACGCTTTTTACCTTTTCTTTAGCTTTTGTAAAAACTTGCAAGCTAAATACGTTGTATGTACCAGAGATGGCTATATGCATGCAAGAGTTAACTTCAACGTACTCCCTAGTCCAAAGTCCAGGTTCACATATATTAGTTATGACTTGTATACTGTTCTTATCTTGGTTTACTTAATTGAAAAACTACCTTTCATCTCACATTTTCACTGTTTTGTTCCTTTATGTATATATATATATATATATATATATATATATATATATATATATATATATATATATATATATATATATATATATATATATATATATGAGAAGTTCAGCATTAGAAGGGCCTCTCGCAACATAAAAAAATTTGAGTTATAAGCCATCAAAGTTTTGGAAATTCAACGTGCTCTAATTTCTTAATTTTCAAGATACAAGGTTGAATTTTGTATGAGATAAAGTATTTGTTATTAGGGATAGAATAGCATGCACAAAAAAATTACAGTTCAACCCCACCCATTTTTTGAGAAAAAGGGGATTATTTTAAAGCTGATCAGGCGAAAGAGCCATTTTCCAAAGTTGGCACGAGAGGCCCTTCTCATGCTGAACGCCTGATATGTATATCTATACATATATAAATACATATATACACACATACATACATTTACATATATATGTATATAATATATATATATATATATATATATAAATATATATATATATATATATATATATATATATATATATATATATATAATTATTATATATATATATATATATATATATATATATATATATATTATATATATATATATATATATATATATTATATATATATATATATATATATATATATATATATATATTTACACACACACACAGTATATAGTGCTGAGTGGGGAGGTTATTTAATCGTACACAAATAGAATCGTGTCAAATGCCTTATACATTCAGTTAATTGCCGTACCCTCCTAACTTGTTGACATAAAAGAAAAGCTGTGTTAGTGGCGATGCCTTCCACACTTGTAACTTGACAAAGAATAAACTGCGAATATGTTACCCACTCGGAATTTTCATTACAACTAAGACTCTAATACTTTTCCTGCTGTTATATCCGAATATTCGAACGCTTCTTCGATCAGTTATATGACAAACATCACTCTTCCTTTGCCCCACAATGAAGATATCTATATAAATCTGTATACATGACAACCGTTCATTCTTAAATTTTCAAAGGACGTTTTTTCAGACACTACCGGTCGAATATGGAAGCAGAACACGTGTACGATTACATAAACGGTTACATAAACGCAGACACAAAACTGTTAAAAAAGGGATAACAAACTTAAATGGCCTCATGAACATTGAGTAACACGAACAAATCTAAGAAGAAAAGAATAAGGTTTCTTTCGGATACTTGTTGAGAGAGAGAGAGAGAGAGAGAGAGAGAGAGAGAGAGAGAGAGAGAGAGAGAGAGAGAATCATTATAAATCACCACATTCTATAATTTCCAGCTTTTTACAGGGATCCTGTTTAGAGCCGAGATAAGAAAAACACACGTAATTTTACAAAGAGTAAAAAAATAACATATAGGGCAAACATGGAAAATAACTCTTATTGTGACAATGCTATAAGATCAAAGGCCGAACTAGAAGTAAAGTAGCTGGGGAATCTCTATCAATACTTTTGAACGCCTGTGTAAGCCTGTATAAAAGGTAAGGCCTACTTCAGATGTATCCAAAAGGTCATCATGGCTATTACAAATTATATACATATATATATATATATATATATATATATATATATATATATATATATATATATATATATATACATATATATATATGTATATAATATATATATATATATATATATATATATATATATATATATATATATATATATATATATATATATATATATATATATATATATATATATATATATATATATATATATATATATATATATATATATATATATATATATATATATATATATAGTCTGTGTGTGTGCTTTTGCTAAGGGAATCATTAAAAGATCTTCAATTATTATTCTTGCTGTCCGATGCGTTTCTTGGTATATATGACCTCGGTGTTTGAACAAGATTACCTTTAATACGAAAGAAAGCGAAATCTTTTAACCGAATTCCATTCCGAGATGTTCTGTGTCTAATTTTCTGACCTACGAAATTTTAGAATGATCAGAAATAGCAGATAACGAGGCTTGGTTGCCATGGAAGAAAATAAAATAAATTGTCTGTAATTAAAAAAATAAAGAAAAAGACCGCAAGTCAAAAGGTAAAAGCAAGCAAAAGCGAGTAATAGGAAAAAAAATTCATTACAGCTTTTAAAGTTTGGAGTTTTCACATTCTGTTATTTAAAAATATATCTAGGTTCTGAATGATTCATGAGTTATTGAACTTCAATTTCAATCATTCTTTTGGCTTTGCCGGCGAAGCCGGAACTAAGGTATTTAAATACGTTTGTTTTATAAATACTTGCAGGATTTTAAGACTGCAGGGCAATCAATTTTCGGTTTGATTGTCCTGGGAAGATATAGTTGGTTTTTCGAGCAATTCAAACTTTAGAAAAGTTTCCAAGCTTCGGGTATTGCTTTATTCTACTGGAAGTAATTCGAAAAATTATTTATATTTGTGAGGCCTCATGTTTGCGAAAAGGAAGCAGTCTTTGACCAGAAACTGTTTTAATTTTTTATTACCAATCTTTCATTTCTATTTTACTTTTCATTTCGCAACAGCATTCTGTGGAAAATTAATCTTGGCCCATACGAATGTTTGTTCATCGATAATAATAATAATAATAATAATAATAATAATAATAATAATAATAATAATAATAATAATAATAATAATAATAATAATAATAATAATAATAATTTTTCTAGTTCACGACCGCCTACTTCCAAACATAACTCAAGTCATATACCGAAGGAATATAAAACTAGCCCTTTTTCTATGCATATTTCTTTATTTATAACATGCATGATGAGTTAGATCATATGTATTGATGCAATGCGTTAATCAACATGCTCTGATTAATAAGGTTCCGGTGATTAGAGATTAGGTCATTTGGCCAGGCTTGCTGTATAACTGAATGATAATTGACTGATTTCATACTAAACTAGGCGTCACAACATCCTTGGTCACTGACGTCAGAATTATTTTTTGTTACATTGATTCATTTGTACTAATTTCATGTTGCCTCAAGGTGAAGACCTGAATAAGTAGTCAATCCAGTGACTGGTTTCCTCATTCATAACTTCGCTTCCTGCTTAGGATCTGTTTCTCACTTTTCTTAGCATTTATCGTCCATTTTCATTAAACATAGGACTGGGCAGCACTTCTTTTCGTTCGCTACGAAAGATTATTCTCAGCTGAGATTTCACCATTTCTATTCTAGAGTGGGTGGTTTTAATTATGATTTCAATCTTCTGCTTCCCCGCATTCTTATGTGTAAGATTTGAGGCTGCAAAGGTCTTAACTAGATCTGTTCTTGCACCCCTATACACATATGCATATATATATACACACACATATATATAATACAGTATATATACATATTTATATATATATATATATATATATATATATATATATATATATATATATATATATATATATATATATATATATATATATATATATATATATATATATATATATATATCATAATCATCGTCGCCTCCAACCCCGCGTGACACGAAGGCCTCTGTAAAATTCAGCATCCATGTCTTTCCTGCGTTGTGTCTTCCAAAGTTCTTCACTGATCCCTAAGTCTCCATTCTCGTACTTCTCATGCAAGTAGGTCTGGGTCTTCCAGTGCTTTAGATGCCCATGGGAACTCATCTGACACTATCACGTATTATTTGCCCATGGTTTGTACAAAGGACGTGTCCAAGCCACCAACAACTCCCTTTAATATGTATTTCATATACATTTGGAACTTCAGTAACTTCCCTTATGGCATCATTTCTCACCCTATCTTCCCATCCAACTGAAATTTTCCTCTTACAACTTTACTTTCATAACGACAAAATCTTTTGTATATAATGTCATTGTGATATAATATATATATATATATATATATATATATATATATATATATATATTTATATACATATACTGTATATATAATCTATATATATATATATATATATATATATATATATATATATATATATATATATATATATATATATAAATGGATGTGTATAATGTGTGTGTATGTTCCACATACACTCTAAAATGCATTTAGCGATTTCAACCAAACTTGGTATACAATATGACTTCCTATCTCGAAAAGAACACTGTGTGGGTAAGACATCACTGGCCCCAGTTTGGGGAGTGGGGAAGGGGGTGACATGTAAAAGTAACTGAAAATTACAGATTTTAGTTTCTAATCCATAGTTTTCGAGGTCGTGAGATGAATAGTGACACTCCCAGTGCCCTTTAAGTCCAAGTTCAGTCTCGATAGGAAGAGGGGGGGGGAGTGAGAAGGGGGTGGGAAGGGGGTGAAGTAAAAAAAACCAAAAACGACAGATATTAGTGTCTAATCCATAGTTTTCGAACTCGCTGAAATGAACAGTGACACTCCCAATGCCCTTTAAGTCCAAGTTCAGTCCCGATAGGAAGGGGGGGCTAAGGGGGTGGGAAGGGGGTGAAGTAAAAATAATAAAAAACGACAGATATTAGTGTCTAATCCATAGTTTTCGAACTCGCTGAAATGAACAGTGACACTCCCAATGCCTTAAAGTCCAAGTTCAGCCCCAGTAGGAAGCGGGGCTTGAGAAGGGTGGGAAAGGGGTGACATGTAAAAAATAACTGAAAACGACAGATATTATTGTCTAATCAATAGTTTTCAAGCTCGCTGAGTTGAATAGTGACACTCCCAATGCCCTTTAAGTCCAAGTTCAGCCCTGGTATGAAGTGGGGGTGAGATGGGGTGGGAAAGGGGTGACATGTAAAAATAACCAAAAACCACAGATATTAGTGTCTAATCCATAGTTTTCAAGCTTGCTGAGATGAATAGTGACACTCCTGATGCCCTTTAGGTCCAAGTTCAGCCATGATATGAAGTGGGGGTGAGAAGGGGTGACATGTAAAAATAACCAAAAACGACAGGTATTAGTGTCTAATCCATATTTTTCAAACTCGCTGAAATGAACAGTGACACTCCCAATGCCCTTTAAGCCCAAGTTCAGCCCCGGTAGGAGGGGGGCTTGAGAAGGGTGGAAAAGGGGTGACATGTAAAAATAACTAAAAACCACAGATATTAGTGTCTAATCCATAGTTTTCAAGCTCACTGAGGTGAATAGTGACACTCACGATGCCCTTTAAGTCCAAGTTCAGCCCTGATATGAAGTGGGAATGAGAAGGGGAGGGAAGGGAGTGACATGTAAAAATAACCAAAAACGACAGATATTAGTGCCTAATCCATAAGTTTTCAAGCTCGCTGAGATAAATAGCGACACTCCCGATGCCCTTTAGGCCCAAGTTCAGCCCCGAAATGAAGTTTTCCAGGTTGCTGAGATGAACAGTGACACTTCCAATGCCCTTTAAGCCCAAGTTCAGCCCCGATAGGAGGGGGGGCTTGAGAAGGGTGGGAAAGGGGTGACATGTAAAAAATAACGAAAAACGACAGATATTAGTGTCTAATCCATAGTTTTCAAACTTGCTGAGATGAACAGTGACACTCCCGATGCCCTTTAAGTCCAAGTTCAGCCTCAATAGGAAGTGGGGGTGAGGAGGGTGAAATATAAATTGTCAAAAATGCTGGGCAATGTAGCTGCAGCAACTACCTTAACAGGAGAGAGAGAGAGAGAGAGAGAGAGAGAGAGAGAGAGAGAGAGAGAGAGAGAGAGAGAGAGAGAGAGAGAGAGAGATTTATCGGTTGCAATTCAGCGCTGGGTTGGTCAGCTAATATATATACATATATATATATATATATATATATATATATATATATATATATATATATATATATATATATATATATATATAATAAAATGGGTATGTGAATGCATAAATACCTAATATAATGAGAAGAGTACATATAAGATAGTGTCTCGCTATGATATCTACATCAGTATTTGAGCAAATTCTGTTACAGCAGATTCTTGGATACGTCCAGCCGTTAAAAATCTAGGTGATTTTCGTTCCTAACAAAACGGAAACGTTATCTGAACATCATTCATCGAACTGTTACTCTAGAACTACTCTTGTGATTTAGTTGTTCTAATTCATATACACGCATATTTACATATCCTCGCGTTTGAAATGGAATTTGTTTGTGAAATGACTAGAAACGGTGATGAACGCACTGATTTTAAAATTAAAAAGGTTATTTTGATGATTCAGTAATGTGAATTGCTCATCACTGAAATGAAAATCCAAGCTTTGCCTTTGCTTTCTTTTCTTAGATGAAATAAACTTGAATTAAAATTTCAAAACATTTGACTTCATACTTTTTTATAACTTCCTTGATGTTACACTTGAAATAAATCTTTTAAAACATCAATTTTTAGGATTTGTATTGAACTGAACTATAACTGGAAACTTCAAACTTTTCCTTGGAATGTTCTAATTAACCGAAAATTAAAATAAATAAAAAAATGTGCCGGTTTCTTCGGCGCAATCGAGTTTTCTATACAGCGTATAATCAAGCCAACCGAAAATAGATCTATCTTTCGATGGTCTCGGTATCATGCTGTATGAGCCGCGGCCCATGAATCTTTAACCACGGCCCGGTGGTGGCCTGCCCTATATCTTTGCCAGATGTACGATTATGGCTGACTTTAACCTTAAATAAAATAAAAACTACTGAGGCTAGAGGGCTGCAATTTGGTATCTTTGACAGTTGGAGGGTGGATGATCAACGTGACAATTTGCAGCCCTCTAGCTTGAGTAGCTTTTAAGATCTGAGGGCAGACAGAAAAAGTGCGGACGGACAGACAAAGCCGACACAATAGTTTTCTTTTACAGAAAACTAAAACGGAACTAGTGATCACGTGAAAAGTTTTGGGATGATATTCTCTGAAAAAAAATCTGGCTGTGGATAAAGACGAGAAAAAAATTTCCTTTTCAAAGGAATATTAATATCTAAACCCATTTTTGACAAAAACATATTTGGCAAGTACGGAAAGTAAGATATAACTATATAGCGGTATTTGTATGTTTGATATAATGTCATTTATTTTGCAATGCGTGTAACTTGAATTCCAGCATGATCAGGGCACCTGGACAGAATTCTAAATTACTTTTCAAGTCGAAAGAATTCTTCTCCTTGCCATAATTTCTTATATGCTCAAATTTCCGCACATCACCATACACTATACACAATTCCATTAAAAACTCAGACTATATATATATATATATATATATATATATATATATATATATATATATATATATATATATATATATATATATATATATATATATATATATATATATATATATATATATACATACACATATATTATATATATACAGGTAGATAGATAGTTAGACAGACAGATGAACAGATATACACATATATACATGTAATGCAATCATACGTTAAAACTTAATAACTGTTTCGTTATTAACAGTCTTCATCATAACTTTGCATTTATAAGCATAGTAAGATATGTACTCTTACATCTCTTGCTCTTTCTCTCTCTCTGTCCCCTCTCTATATTTATGTATGTATGTATATGTGTGTATATATATATACATACATACACACACACACACACACACATATATATATATATATATATATATATATATATATATATATATATATATATATATATATATATACCTTCAAAGATCAATCACCTCTTGGCTTATGAATATTTAAGGAAAGCTGAAGGAATATAGAAGGCAAGAAATATAGGGCTTTACTTCATAGCCTGACAAGAAATTGAATGCGTCGTGACACTGCATGCTGAGGAAGCGCTCTTACCTTGAGTCATACCTACATCTGCATGCTGGGCCTAATTCGGACATCGCCTCTCATTCCCCGCCACTGGCACGAGCTTCGATCTCGCAAAAGGAGCGTTTCTTGCTCAAATGTATTAATGTTTTAGTACGTTAAGGTGGCCTATCTACTAAACTGTGAAAAGTTGTGTGTTACTGATCGCTGCTAATTTGTAAGACAGCTAAAAGTTAAGTTTATCGCTCCTGAAGCCCTGCCGCTGTGTTCAAAGACGGTTCGCGGGACATTATGGCTCAGTACACATCCCTTGCGAGCGCGATGTTCAAACTACAGGTGGCGCCCATGTTGGTGTGACGTCACAGTTCTTTGATGAATGGCACACTAACAAGGTTGCCTGAAGAGGATTACTTTGGAGCTTTAACAAAATATCCCAATGGATTCTAATTGCTCTTGGATTGACCGTAAATAGAGCTGGATCTATTATCCACCCTGGAGGTCTCTGAAGTCCAGAGTATAATTCTAAAAGCACAAAATAAGAGATAGGAAACGGCCAACATAGAAAACGGGCGGGGATCCCGACTCTGGAACAGGTCGGCGTCAAACGGTTGCCTCCTGTCGACCTCAGCATGGCGCCAGGAGCTACAATGACAAATTCCCCTGCCCCCCGGGGCGATATAGTGCTCAGACATCCCTGCACACATTGTGCTCACTACAGATAAACACACAAGTTTTCAGCACGTTTATTGTCCTCTCTGGGAAGGAGGAAGCCTTCTACTAGAGATTGCACATAACCTGGATCAAATCATGGTATCCGTACTGGTGGTAATAGTACTTCACTGTTTTGATGTTAGAATAACTCACACTGGTAAACAGAGATAAGATAGTTACGTAGATACATACGCAGAGAGAGAGAGAGAGAGAGAGAGAGAGAGAGAGAGAGAGAGAGAGAGAGAGAGAGAGAGAGAATACAAACTTGTTATAAAATGTTCGAGCAGGTTCAGATCTCGAACAGCTTCACATACACTTTCAGAAGGGGATAGGGGTAGAGATGCCCCGAGGAGAGTGGGCACACGCACACACACGTACTCACTCTCTCACACACACACACACACGCACATACACACACATACGGGTCCGTCGAGGCACTCATGCTAACAAATTATAGAATATTTATTAAACAGTCCCCGGTACACAGACCTGTAATAGCAGGTAGGCACGTAAAGATGACGTGTGTTGGGCTGTGTCAGGCGGGGTGAATCTTGGCGTGTCCAACAATTAGAGGTACTATAAAGTCTGCTTTTAATCGTCGTCTTAAACTTGCTTCCAGACGTGGTCTCTTGTTGCTGGAACATGGCTTGTGTAGCATTTATCCTTCCCTTTGGACAGACCGGACGCCAGTTAGTCTAAATGATACGACCGGGATAGGACTGGAAGTCAATAAAGTATGGTAGTTGTTGTGGCATAAACTGTGGTATTTAACATGGCATCGACTTTGGTACTGCTATGAAATAAATGCTGAGAAAGGAAGCACGGTCATTTTAATAAGCATAATTAGTTTTTACATACCATCCAGGATCATTTAAGTGGCTAATCAGGCAAACGAGTATTCACATTATAAGAAGGAATTACAACTAAGAAATTATCCGTTATCATCAAATAAACCAGTTATATCCTGTATCAGGATATACCTTTTTGTAATGCAAATAACTCTGTTAACATCTTAAAAGATTAATTTGTAGCTCAGATCTCCAAAGTGAACAAAACTTTTCTTAAGGTTGGAGCGATACTCCAGACTGTAAGATGAAAGATATCGAAATTCCTACTCAGAAAATTTTCTAAATTTATAGCCTATCATATGGGTAACTTATTGACCACCATCGGTTATAGAAGTGTAGAAATACATACATACATACATACATACATACATACATACACACACACACACACACACAAACACACACACACACACACACACACATATATATATATATATATATATATATATATATATATATATATATATATATATATATATATATATATATATATATATATATATATATATATATATATATATATATATATATATATATAGTAACTTTCGCCGTATCTGGTACTCCAATAACCACAACTCTTAATAAGCAACCATGAAGAAAAAAAAAATTGTTCATGTGAACATGCAGTATTTTTCTCATCCCCAGCCAAATTCAGTACAGCTATACCAATATTTTTGTTCCACTACAGACTTGACCTGAATCATCCGTGTTGTTTATCCAATCTCAGCGCACTGTTCATCTACCATACCTCATTTTATGGAAAGAATAGAATAGAATATAAAATTTAGGCCAAAGGCCAAGCTCTGGGACCTATGAGGACATTCAGCGCTGAAAGGGAAACTGACAGTAAGAAGGTTTAAAAGGAGTAACAGGAGGAAAACCTGTTAGAGAGGGTAGAAAGTTAGATGGAAGAAAGAGAATATGAACGGAGGTACAGCAAAAGAAATGAAAGGAGTTGCAGCTAAGGGCCGAAGGAACGCTGCAGATACCCTTAAGTGATGCCTACAGTGCGCCACGTGAGGTGCACTGGCGGCAATACCGCCCTCCCCCCATGGGGCTCAGTGTATGAAACGGGGGAGAGTACTATTAACCCTCAAACACTCTCAGACATATACAAGTATTTGGAAAACGGAGAAAATCACAAGACCTTATGAACGACTACTGCACTGGATCATCGATGATGTATGACATTCAAGTCCTCATCTACATCGGAGGCATAGTATAATAGAATTCATGCTTTTTTCTATAATATTTATATTATATGTTTCTGTACCCTAGGAATGATTAATCACAAGTTTTGAAGAAAAGTACTGCCTATGAGGAAGTTTTGAAAACTAGATAGCATTTATTAGTAAAAAGTTATACTTGTAGAAAATAAAACTCACAAGGATACCTTTCAACTAATACGAATATTTAGATATCTGACATTGTCTCAGTCGCAAGTGCTGTATACAAGGGAGCTTATTTTATACATACATACATACATACATACATACATACATACATACATATATTATCTATTTTTTCACTTAAATACAATTATATCCATTTTTTATGTACATCAAAATCAGTGGCTCCTATTTAAACGTCCTTTGGCTTCTTATGTGCTGCCTCGAACGTCCCTTAAAATACCATATTTTAGAAGGTATGAACTCATTATAACAACAGCCAATAAATCTGCAGGTTTCATCATCATTACCCGGCAACCTATCAGTCAGAATTTAAATTTCTTAACGATAAGTTGCCAGGGCAAGATAATGAAACCTTCAGACTTTCTGGCCTCAACTGTGGTATATGCATAGGTTTAAGTGAACCTCTTCACTTCTGATCACGAGAAACAACTGCCTTCAAATTTAATGTCAGCGGTCTTTATTGTACCGCACAACAAAAAAGATCCAGTGTAATCGGTTTTTATGTTATCCTAACAATGGGTATAGAACATCTCAGGATTGAAAGATATCATTCAGTGAATAATGGCCGTTAACTTATAACAGTCATTTAAGTTGTAACTCAACAAGTTCATTAGTTACATTAACTGGTTAATTAAATAATGTACAGCGAATAAATTACGAAACTGTGTATAAATAAATCATAAATAATGTGCCGTTTCAACATGAAAATCAGTTAAGTCATGTTTAGTAAATAATTCATAATTCAGCCATTCAGTCATGCACTGAAGATCTTGTTTATTTGTTTACCGTTCCCTTTTTAATTCACGTGTTTGTTCAGGCACGTGGGAATTCGCATGCGCGCACGCAGGTGCGCTACGCTATTTACCTTATTCCCAAGACCCCATGCTTATTCTCTAGCTTAAAGGCGGCCAGGAACGGTATCTAACCATCAAGAAGTTATCGAAATGAAATCAATAGGTAATGAAGAGGATCTGGAAAGGTCACTACTGACCTGATCTTATCTGAAGCCCATAGGAAGATAAATAACTTTTTACACCATAAATTTTCCTGTTTCATTCTTCTGGTTTTATATTACACAGACACATGAACACACACACAGATATATATATATATATATATATATATATATATATATATATATATATATATATATATATATATATATATATAATGTGTGTGTGTGTGTGTGTGTGTGTGTGTGTGTGTGTGTGTGCGTGTGTGTCTGTGTAATATACTGTGTATCTGTGTAATACACACACACATATATATATATATGTGTGTGTTGTATGTGTCCATACACTGAAACTGTAAATCATATTCGTTTTGTATAATAAGCCGCAGCTCTCCATGGAAAGAGAATGCCTGTAATACTCGTCTAACAAACAGTAGGAGCTTTGGCGGTAGTCATGGCTGTAATGGAAGCCCAATGAAATTCTTAAACGTGAGAATGGTTGCTTTAACAGAAAAGCGAGTGATGAAGTTCAGTTAAGTGGTTTCCTGATATCAGTAAATGAATGTGGTCGTTTTCAAAATCAGATAACGCCGTCGATCAGCTTCTTCCTTCTCAGAGTTTGTTGACTGCTGGCACTTCCATAGTCACAGCTATTATCTTTCAAGCTGTTATGGCAAGTGGCCTAAGATAATTTGACTTTTAAAGATGCTCATAACTGGATTCTAAATGGATTCAACAGAATTCAGATCAATTATATATATATATATATATATATATATATATATATATATATATATATGTACATTATATATATATAAATATACATACACACATACATGTATATATATACATGCATACATACATACATACATGCATACATATATATATGTGTATGTATGTCCTATATTAAGATAATCTAGTTTGTCCAGCATGACTGGGCACTAGAATGATTAAAATATTCTAGTTATGGCCTATAAACAATACCCTTCATCATCAGAACTAACCAACGCAGTATTTTTTGTTTTAAACTATAAAACTAACGGTATAGTGTTCATGCATATCTTTTTAAGATATGCTTGAAGAGAAAACGTATTTTTCAATTCTAAGTATGTTGTCATTCATGATGCACGTTTTTCAAAAGATTTTTCTCTTATAATATATATAATATTCAGAAAATCTGGTTTGTTCACTATGACTGCATAATGCAATGATTAAAATAACCATCCTAGAAATTGTAGGAAAGAATGCAGAATGAGTAAAATTCAGCTCATTACTTTCATGCCATATTGTATAGCTTATCATATCTAAAAGTTTACTATGAAAACTTGATGCAATCTACACAATGATAACTTAGATTTCAGAATAAGTTTTGAACTACCGACCATTAGCAAGCTGTTCTCTTCAAAATCACATCAAGGTAGATCTTATTTGCATATTCTTGTTTGTCCAAAACCTACAAAATGTTCTGAGAAAGGTCGCAGTACAAAATCATACTGATACCAGTATTTTTAATTCTCAATAAACTACAAAGATTCATGTACCAGCTATCGAGATTCATTCGGTGACTTTTATGCCTTTATACTGTTACAAGTATTTTTCAAAATGTGAAAAGCTGCTTTAGTCGAAAAAACAATAGTGAAGAGCCATCAGAAGATAAGATTTTTTTTAAAAGCTTCTTTTACTCTTACAAAAATATTCCCTAAGAGAGCCCTTTCTCTAGGTAATGACTGTCACAACTCCCAAAAATTTAAAAGCGATTTTCTCTAAATACTTATTTCCAAAATCATTCTTTCCTCCTTGCCGTTTTCTATCTCTTTTAAGCAAGCGGAACCGAACAGACGGCAGTAACACCCAACCCCTCACATCGTTTTGTATAGACCGCACCTTCCATTTAAATAGTTTTAACAATACGATGTAGTATAATGCCCAGCAAGCCTAAACCCCGTAAGTTGTGGCCTTATGACTAAACCGACCGACCCCCTGGCGGTCACTATCGCAACTACCATCTACAAACATTCAATTCTCAACCCCTTGGATTCCTTTCCCGGACTCACTTCTTCTTCCTTCCCACCCTGGGTCCCCAGCCTCGCTGGTCAGTCCTTTGGGGGACTTCTTCTTTGTTTATTCTCGACAGTCCCTTCATAATATACATTTTTTTTTTTTATTTACTGACGTTCTGTTTTGCGTTATGTCAATATACAGTCCAGACCAATGAAACTCTTCTATGTGATTCACTCAAGGCTACGCAGAGGATTGCACATTCTCTTTGGATTATGAAACCCACGGGAGAGAATAGGAGAGAGGGCGAAAGTCCTTATCATAAAATCTTACAGATTTTCTTTGAGATTTCATGGCTGATCTTTTGACTCGAGACAAAGGTAAGCACAAGAGCAAAGCAGAAAAAAGAGTTGCCTTTTAATAAAAGAGAAAGTGCTTCCGGCATATTGTTTAATAAGATTTTATTTAACAATTTGGAAATGAAACCGACAATTTAGTTTATATCAGTAGTGATAACTGTTTCACTGAAAACATGAAATAGGTTGTGCTCCCGTTCATCATTTTTAATGTGATAACTCCTACCCATGAATGTAAGAACGTTAAGGTTTCTGCCCTCAGAATCACATCAAGCTGTGCTGAATTAGTTACCTTTGGACGATCATTAGTTGAGAAATAACTTCTATCATTTCTGTGTGCGATTAATAACTGCTTTTAAGACTAAAGAATCTATTACTGGGATAAATATACATATATAAATGCTAAATGCCTTACAGTCGGAATTCGGGATTCTAAATCTTAGAAGGACTTTCAATTCAAGTGGGTAAATCATTAAAGAAATAGTATCTACACCTTAAGAACTATCTTAAATCTCTCTACTCAGGGTTACGAGTTAGGCTCACGCTAGCGTAGTCTATTAGAAAAGAATTACTTTCCATTGCTAGAGGTGTGCCTTATTATGACTTGGTTAATCTTAAATCACTTACCGTTAGGTACACTATAGTCTGGCACTATACACTTTTGATAAAAAGCATAAAATTTAATATTCATTTACCTAGTCATGCATTGAAGCACCGAAAAGAATTTGATGAATGGCCGATTGTCTTTGCGACAGAACGAACAAACGAACACACTCGTTAATCAATTACTGTTAATGTATAGTAACAAGTAGCTAGTAAAGTCATAATGTTGTTAAACAATTATTATCGAAAGTAGGACGAAAAATTGCAATAAAAAGAGATCAGACTGTTGGGTGCTTCAGATAAGGCTCCTAATGATAAAAAAATATCGGTGGTACTGCAAATAATATTTTACCTAATTCTACCGTAGCTATTAAGATTAACAGTTTGTTTACCGATGGAATAGGGCGTTGTCAGGCCAGATTTGGCAGTTGTTTGAACTGAATGATTACAGTGATTAAATAACAGTATTTCACATTTTGAAAATGAGTTATGACAGATCAAGGGCATGAAAATCAGTGAATGACACTCAACAGCCGGTAAGCAAATCTTTGCAGTTCATTGTACTAAAGACACCTCAAAACTTTCACCCGTCATAATACGAAAAACTGGTATAATCAATACCAAAAATAATATCAAGAAATAAAAAGCTGTGTTTTCGATCTATAGACATTTTCTCTTCAGCAAGGTCGATGCAGAGAGTGATACAGCATTTTAGTTCTTGGCGGACTTTTGGGATGAGGTTCATAGACATACCTTCTAAGCCATGTCTGCAGCACACCACAGTGCATTACCTGCCAGGTATGGCGTGTCCTAAATGTTAATCTTTATGTTAACACATCAAGCTATGTCAACTTTTTTTCTCCCATTAAATATTTATTTATGCGCTTACTGATATAAATAAAATCGGATGCAAGAATTTCTTCGGTACTTTCCTTATGCCTTTACATATGAAATATCATAACTACTGTAGTAAATTGTATTTGGTACTGGCGGACAAGCATTATCGACGAATATATATCAAGTAGATTTAGTGATTAGCCAGGCAAGGGGCAAATTTAAAAAGATTAAGATTCGATTCGAAAAATTTCGATGGCCAATGCGATACTGGAGTGGAGTAATTATGGATCAGGGGAGAGAGAGAGAGGAGAGAGAGAGAGAGAAATACACACATATATATATATATATATATATATATATATATATATATATATATATATTAGACAAAATCAATTGTAACTGCAGAAGTTGAAGCCTTCTTAAATCCCTGGAAAACTGATTTTTATTACTCCGATTAATTCTCATTTTTCTTACCCTTCTCTTTGTTGGTATTATTTTGAAAACTACCTATCAGGGAAATAGACTGCGAGAGTCAGGGTAAATGGTCCATGTGGCCTGACTCATTCTTGTCAGTTCAAGGCCATTTGTTTTAGTTATTGAATAACAGGACAGTTTAAGGTTTCCTTACTCTCACTTGCCCATTCTCCGGGTGCTAATTACTCTTCTCTGAACGACTATATTCATTAAAACTTCTAAAACTGGAACTATTATCCTTCAATGGCTATAAAGCGTAAATTATTCACGGAGAATTCTTAATTTTATCGGGAACACTGTTGTATCCGAAGTCATTATTTGCTCTTGAACACCGTATTTCATACTGTCTAAAATTTACCATAATATGATAAATTTTGTTAATAAATGTCTATCAATCCAAAAACAAGAATACAATATCACTTCACACCTCTTGTGGTGTTCTTCATTAAAAATACCTTTTAGGGAGCAAGCGGTTCCTTTTGTTCATACAGCAAAGATCAGTCCATGTACGGGGAGACTGTAACTAAGACTGCGTAAATAAAAGGACTTACGAAACTTTACAATGATGGCAGTAGAGGAGCTACACCAAACATCACAACAATCTTTTGAGGGGCGAGTAAAATCAATAACAAGCTAAAAAGATTTCATTCAGGGTATATACTATTATTGCGGCTATTAAAAAGTTGCTTACCACCACCTACGTTCCTGAAGATATACACTCATATCTATTTTGAAAGTACTGTATGGAAAAGGACTTTAATAATACCCAAAAGCCATCTTGAAATATTCAGTTTGCGTTGAGGAATGGTATTTTATATACTGATTCTATGAGAAAAATTAGGTACACTGACGAACGAAGGAAGTCAGGAAAAAGAATACAATTTCTGATACCATGATCTTAAAAAAAATTAGGAATATGTGAACGGTATGATAAAAAAAATCCAATCACAAATATTATTTAGGAAATAATAACGCATCTACAAAAATACATGCATAACGCTCCACCCAACAAACGTTTTTTTTTCAGAATATGCCAAATTATATAACAATTGCTCCTACTTTACTTGTAGAGAGCAGTTGTTCGGTCCTCCCCGATTCACTATCAGGAACATGCAACAAAAGATTATAAAATTCCTCGTGGAATGCTTTCCGGGACAAAGCGAAAACTCACATCGAGTGCACCCATTGCATTTTCCGACAAAGGCGTTCGGGAGAGCGATCTCGCCAAAAAAAGGCAGTAATTTGTGGAAAAGCTCCGAGTCAATAAATAAAGACGAGCCCCGCACACAGGACAGTAACTATTTTGTTCCCATGTTAGTTATGCGAGCGCTTAATGGGTTCAGACAACGAGAGATATTGTAATTGGCATTCTTGGAGCAGTGGGTGTTTACCAGCCAGTGGAGGGCCCGACCCCCTGCTGATTCCAGGACGCTGGGAATTCTGGAAAAGTGAACATCGCTGCTTGGCTACCAGGAGGATCCGTCTCTGATTGTCTGGTGTACCATCATCTCCAAGCAATAAAATCTTTCTCGTGTACTTTGCGTAAGAGTAACAGGAAGGTAAACAAATAAACAGTCATGAGAAGGTATTTAGAAAAGGTCATAAAGAATCATTAAGTACTGGTAGGTTACTCGTTTTCACAAACGGATCGGAATAAAATTAAATAAAACATTCAAGAATTTGCTTTATTATATATGCTAGTCATTATGGAGTCACATAAAAATTGCTTACTGCGATTGCTTAGTACTCGAGACCACATAATGCTTCATCTATTTGCACTTTAAAGGTCACATACTGTGATGTGATGTTTCAACCAATGAATTGGTAGTTTTTAAAATATACACTAGCTACAACTGTCAGTATAGGATACGTTATTATTATCATTTTAAGATATATTCTCATATACTGAATTACTATATGTCTAGCAAGAATTCGTCGTTTATTATTAGCGGGTCACCAGTTGTTCTCAAATATGAGTTTTTTTTGGTGAATACTAATCTAATGGCAAATTCTAAACTCAAACAACATAAAC
>NC_089777.1:31336536-31371536 GCF_040412425.1 Macrobrachium rosenbergii
AAGCGACAGAATTTACACTAAAATATCACTTCACGTGCTTAGACGATTTAATAATATCAAACTATAGTTTCTGTCTGGGGGGAATGCAACTTGAATTCTACGATATGTTTCAAAATGCACATGACTAACTTTGCAGCAATCTACTAATATCTGATATTAGTTTGAACATTCTGCTATTCCTTTAAAATATTTAATCCCTATATTGATTTGAATATTCACAGAGATATCTGTTTTTGGAGAACTCTGAACTAAAGATGCCTGTAGTTTTGGTTCTGGCAATAAAGTTGGTCAGTTTAGAATGACACTAGCAGCCCTTAATAGGAGACGTTTCTCCTTTGTTAAAAAGTAAACCTTGACTCTTCTAAACAGAACTTCTCGTTTGCTGAAAATGAATTTGCCAACCGTTATAGATAAATGAATCAGTCATCCACTTTGGCTGTCCATTCAAAGCAATTTTCTCTGCGAATGGCGCGAATTTCCATGCTTTTTGTTATAAAAATATTTTTTTTAATATATATACATGTAAGTATGTAAATATGCCTCTCTCTCTCTCTCTCTCTCTCTCTACTCTATATATCTATATGTATATATATATATATATATATATATATATATATATATATATATATATATATATATATATATATATATATATATATATATATTATTGCACGAAGTGTTTCAAGTACCTGGTTGTTGCACAACTAATCACAGAATTCAAAAATTTACCTCACTTCAGCCAGATACCTGAACTCTCATAACAATAAAAATTACAACTGAGCACTCTCAAAGTAACAGTGATCCATTAACAAACTTGCTAATCACGTGAGAAATCAAACCAAGTTTATCAAAACAAGTGTGAGGTATCAACAATTAAACAAGAAATATACTACAGCAAAAGGGCATCGCTCCATCAAACAACTTTAACTTTCCCTGGTCTTAATTCACTTCAGCAAAACTAAAGGAGCAAAACATGTTTATCACTTTGCCTTATGCACATAATTATCCTATTCACTGGTGGTCAATAAATGAAACACTTTTTTTTTTTTTTTTGAATACAAAAATTTTATTTTTAAATTCAAAATTTATAATTAGAATTCACAATCTGAGGAAATTTACAATTACTTGAAATCAACACAAAATTTAATTAATTCTTGAGTTAAATCACAAAGGTTAATTTATCAAGAAATTAAATCAATTAAGCATAACAAACTATTAAGAATTACTAAAGATTTTAAAAGAAAATCTTAGTAAATGAAAATTAAATCAAGTATGCAATGTTAAATTATCAAGAAATATTTAAAATGCTAAATAAATAAATGTTAAAACACCAATATATAAAATGTGAAAAATTAAGAGATTGCAAAAAGAACACAAAAAATACACAAAAGATATACCAATAATAATTTCCCTAAGGCTAAAATTTCTTAATATACCTTATTATACCATGGTAATAATAAGTAAAATTCACTTTACCTTACACAAACTTGCGAAAACTTTTGCAAAATTACCTGAAATGCAGCTGTTTGAGATTCACAAGACACATTTTTTTGTTAGGCACCTATATTCAGATCTCATAAGGTAAGATTAATACCAGTGACCATGCAAATATTTTATGTTAATAATTTCTCTCTTTTGAAGAGAGAGAGAGAGAGAGAGAGAGAGAGAGAGAGAGAGAGAGAGAGAGAGAGAGAGAGAACCACAAGAATGATCTCTGAAATCAGAATGAACAAACTTTTGGATTCCAGCAAGAAATTAAACAATCAGATCACATCATTATTCCTGAGCAAACGTTTTGAGCCAACTAACGCTTTAGAACAATAAGTGATCAGAGCAATGTACTCTTAAACATGATGCAATTGCCATGTGCTTCAGAGCAAGACTTGTTCACCAGTCACCAACAGCATGCTTTCAAAAGAAAACAAAGAACCAAAGCTGGTTTTCAGAACAGTGCATGAAACATTGCAAAATCATTCGTCTTTTTCTCGTATGAGACAAAACTTTCAACAACTCGATTGCCATTCCCTCACTTGTTAACGCGTTATCTTTCATGATGACAACTGAACCAAAACGACATATGAAATCACAAGCACAGAACACTTGTTGCTGGGGGACAAAATGTGCGATCACATACTATGTTATTATTTATTAAAATGTATTGCTAATTAAATTATGCTGTTAAGTTATCCAAATCACTAACTCTTTTGAGATCTGACATTACACTACATACGATATTTCAACAATTATTATTATTACACAGAACACATTATAACTATAATTGTAAATATATCAAAATCATGGAATACTATACATATTACAGGGCAATATCATGAAAATATATATAATTCAATATTGAGCTTTTCCCCTAAAAAAGTTATGGATAACGAGAAAAAACAAAACTTATATTCACCACTAGGTTCATGCTGTAATGCTGAAGAACCCCATATGCAAGAAATTTTCTAACATTAACCACTCCAAACACCTAGATATGAGGCTCATCAGCAGTAAGTCACACCACCCTGAGCACTAAGGCACACACCATACCCTTGACCAAACCATACCCCAAAAGCACTGAGTCACTACTCTCTCCAAAGATCTTATCCTTTCAGTTGTTCTTTTGCCTCATATACCACACAAACAATTCATCTCGACTTCATCTCTTTTTTTTTTCATTCTTAATCAGCATCCGTTCTCCACTTCCATGAAAAAATTGGCTCATCAATTCGTCCCTGTTTTGACGAACTGGCATATCCCATTTTTTTTTTTTTAAGTTTTTGAGTTTTCCAGTCAAAGTGTCTCAGTTTTTGACACTCTATAACATATCAAAATTTCATCTGTCTGCGTTGTCACATTTCCCAACGAAATTTCCTTAAAACATGAGCTAATTAGAAACTCTGAATAAAGTCAAAACCTTTGAAGCCTATTTTCTCGGAATTGGCGAAAAATGGCTTACGCCAGTTCGTCAAACTAGGGACGAATTCTTCCACACGCTGCACTCTGGCTTCTACAGACATGCCTCTTCTCTTTAAAATCTGCATACAAGCTTATCCTCCTTGTTACACCGATTTTTTTCCCTCACCTTTTCTCTCATCCTATCATCACCGGTTACATTTACTCCCAAATATGTGTGAGTATCAATCACTTCCATTATCCTACCATACAGTTTAACATTTACGGTCCTTCATTTCTATCGACACTTGCAAAACTTCAATTTTCTTATACTCCCTCCTGCAAAAAATTAAAATCTTTTTCTGATGTCAGCTATTTCTAAAGAGCACTGTATCATCCGTAAATATAATTTCTTCAGCATTCCATTTATGGGCCTGTTGTCCCATTCCACAACTTTGTACCTACATCTAATGTCCTTTCTCTTACGTCTCACATCATTCCACTCGTAAAAAAAAAAAAAATGGAGACCTAATTTTACACCAAGTCAGGCACTATTCTCCTACAGATTTTGACACACACTTTGATATTATCATAAGGCTTTTAGTCCATCTCATCAATTACTACTCTATGCAATACACCTAAGCATTTATATATATATATATATATATATATATATATATATATATATATATATATATATATATATATATATATATATATATATATATATATATATATATATATATATATATATATGTATATATATATGTATATATATATACACACACATATTATATATATATATATATATATATATATATATATATATATATATATATATATATATATATATATATATATATATATATATATATATATATAGTGTTTGCATGTACCAGTGCCCATAATAATCAGATCATTACTCATTATTCAGTAAAAGAGAGAGTCGGAAATGATTAGATAGAAGAAAGATTATAACACAGTAGTTAGTATTAAAACAATCCTAAGTCGCAGAAAACCTCAAAGATACCAAGAGCGAGATTTTTCCTGGTAATCCAAAGAAGATGGGATTAATTAATATGTGAAAATGAAAGGTGTAAAAAAGTATGCCCCCGGTAATATGATATCCAGTAATAGGCGGATGAGAATAAGAGAATGAAAGTTTGTACATTTGAGTTGCATGGATGGAACGTGAAAAGGGAAAACAGCTTACGCAAAAAAAAAAAAGGGAAAACAAAATGCAGCGCTTGGAGTAAGACATGATGACGTTGGAAAACAATTCTGCGCGAACCAGAAGCAGAAACTCAATTTGCTGTTTTTAGAAAATGCTGAATATCACAGACAGACAGCTGAGTAGACGACCTGCGAACCAATTTGGACTAGCTGCATATTAGCCAAGAAAGTAAGCCCTCTAGAGGTTAAGAAGATGAACATTAAAATACAATTCCTGGTTTTGAGAGAAATCTTTACAGCTTGTTCGACAAAGAGATATACCTTGGGGGTTTTAAAAAGTCTTCAGAGTGCGTAAATGATAATATACCACAACCTAAAACTTGCTCTTAATACTGGCATTGCGTAAAGAATCACTTCATCTCTTTATTTCTTAGGGGTTTTCCTCTACGGAATTCATTCTTCCGCCCCATTCTCCTCATTTACGTCCATTTTAAATATTTTTCCCTCATCTCCACTTTCAACCTTCACTTCACCAAGTATGATAAGGAAAAATTCGTGACTCGCGAGTAAACCTCCGTGGTCGTCTGTTTATTTTCTTACACTTAACCCCAAAAATCACTCCATTTCTTCAAAAAAGCTTTCACTCGCTCACTAACATCATTTTTGCTCCTGCTGTTTATTATATCCCTTTACTTTTTAAATGACTGACCATGGTTTGATCTATTTTATTTGATTTAGAAATAACAGACCAAGATTGCATGAACGTGAGATGACACATAAGCCCGGAACGATCCAAATTTTTATCCTGACATGAACCATGGTATGGCAATAAAACTACATCTTAAAGATTTTGCTGATTTGAGAAAAACGCTTTAAGGAGAATATTAGGTGTCCGATGGCAGGATAGACTTAGAAAAGATAAAATGGGGGAAATTACAGAGGTTCCATGCGTAGTTGAGATAATGATAAAAAGGAAATGGTGATGTCTTGGACGTGTCCTTCGCAAAACCTCTGGGTGGAAAGTCCGAGATAGTGTCTCTAGGCTCAGGTGCGCAACAGAGGAACTGGAAGACCTAGACTCTGCTCGCATGAGAACTGTGAGACAGTAGGTGATGCACCTGCAAACAATATGAAACATGAGGATGTTTTTTTTTTTTTTTTTTTTTTTTTACCAGAAACTTACTTCCAATGTCACAAGGAATAACACCACTATACACTTCACTTTTCTCGCCAGTTGGTTCCATAAATGATGAAAAAGTCCCTTGCATAAAATATGTAGTGTCACTTTGACTACTTAAAGAAAGAAACTAAAACTGAAGTCATCTACAATTTTTCATGCTCCTGCTTCAATAAAGGAAGACAATATTGCCAAAGCTGTCTAACGACATAAAAATAGAAATGGACTCTCTCATTACAGACGACACAGAATCAGACTATTTACTGACATGAAATTCCATCCAGGAAGCATACAAATTTCTTTTAAGCATATAATTTGATAGTGAAGCCTGAAAACAACAGTAAATGACGCATTTAAAACTTTTTTTTTTTGGAAACGGTGTTTGAAAGAGAGTTTGCGAAGCAAGAGCCAAAGACAGTGATAGTTTTTGCAACTGCAACGAAGGAAACAAACTGCCTGATGCTACAGCAATTGATGAAACTGAAGATCCGTAGTCCTTATACAGCTCAAAATGACACACATGAATTTTAAAGTGAGATGTCACTGGGAAGTATAGAACAACACACTACTGTATGTTCTGGCTCAAGGCAGATAATCAAATATCATTCTAAAACAAGAAGCAAATTCCATAAGATGAGTAAACTCCACTAAATGTTGATCTAGACCTGAAATCATGTCTGGCCAATAGAGCCAAGTCTTGTATAGAAATGTTAGACAGCTTACAGACTGCCATACTATTTGACGATGTCGAATGGACAACCACAAAGATCGCCAAGACTGTTTTGGATGACATGAAGAAAACCCAAGCGAACACACGCCTCTATCTGTAAAACATGGTATTCAGACTCTGTTGGTAATCATGACTTAAAGGAGAATATCCAAGTGAAGAGCATCCCTCCATTTGTAAATCATGGAGTTCAACCACTGTTTGCAGTCAATGACATTAACTGGGGAAGTGCTGCAGGTTCTTACCAGGGAGATGATTTTCTGGCTGCAAAGGAGGAAGATGGACTGCCTGTACTCAATAAAAACTTAAAGCTTGATTTATCTCAGCATGAGGTCAAGTTTGTTTGGAAAAGTCAGTGGAATCCAGGTTGGGATATATGAATTAGAAGAAGGCAGCTGAGCAGGATCTCCTTTGAATAATAGTTCTCTGAGAGGACAAGCACCATCAGTAGCTTGCAGAACCTTTGAATATGCTTCAAGATAATTGCAACAGTGTTAGTGGCACTGTGAAGATGACACCTTTACAAACAATCCGAAAATTACCAGTATGGTCCATATTTACCTCCCTTATTAGTGAGTGAGAAACAATATGGAATGCAAGCACTATTGCTGACTGTGCAGAAGTAAAGTTAAATAGCAAGTAATCTTCACAACTCTGGAATAAGTCTAAAACCTGAACTGTATTACTTCTGGAGAAAGGCACAGACCAACTATAAATAACTCTTACTGGTATGTGCATGACATGACTATGTAATGAACCTCAAAAACTACAAAAATAATCACTACATTACACTTGGGATCTCACGTATTACCATGGTAGGAGTAAAGTGCTTAGGAAAATACACAGAAGGAAGAGGGATTGTTTTGGCAGAGAAAGAAGTTGGTGTCTACTGCAACAACTGCAATTTCCAAGGTATTTACAGTTGGCCTTTCACTGATGACAGGACTAGCGTGATGGATGAGGGATGGGTTCAACAAAAAATGGGTAAAGAGAAATTTTAATGGGAGAACTAGAAAAAAAATTTCTAGGAGAAATAAATGAAAGAGGGCAAGGAATGATGACCCGCCAACACTGTGAGGCAGAAAACAAGCACTCTCTGAGTAAATGCTTTTAAAGAAACAGACACTGGATCATTTAAAGGTAAAGGTTATACTGTTTCCCAGTACCAACTCTGGAAGGCATGGGTGCACCTACGCATATTTCTGCTGAACTCAAATGACTTTCAAGGTACAGTGAGTTCGATATTTATGGATTATTAATGTGACGTAATATCCTAAAATATGGAAATCTCAGTGCAAAATTATTTACCAAACCATCATACACTTGTATCATTTTATATATGTATGTATATATATTTATATATGAATTGGAAATGACATAGAAATTGGTCATCTTTCAATATATATAAAAAAAAGCTGTAAACAGACTCGAATCCGTGCGTGTTACTCCATACTCTTCCCAAATGAAGTAGGACAGCAGCTTAATAGAGACACGAAGTTACAGAACTGTGTCCGTCCACGTGAAGTTCAGCAGCCTGTGAAAAGTCAATATCAAGTGTTTAAAAATGTATTGGCAAAGGCGACGAAACAAGTGTCACCAACAATAACAACTCCTTACAGCTGACAAGGAAAAAGTCTGCCGTAAGGTTGACGACTCCGCGTCAGAACTATTGCAGCTTCACCCTTACGGTCGCAGTCCTCTAGGCTAGTTCTCAAATGACCAGGAACCCTCCTTCATCGCTGTAAGCCTTGACCATAAGTCTCGACCTGGAAATACTGATGGTAATGATTTCCAATTATATTCCGTAAGAGATCGGTTCTTTCATCAGAGTAATTCTAGTTAGTTATAGAAATTCATACAAAAACTGTCACGATGTGTTTTGACAAAGGTTTGTCTTTTAGGTAGAGCTCTGAATTACAATCAAGAAGAGAGAGAGAGAGAGAGAGAGAGAGAGAGAGAGAGTGTGTTGGGGGGGAGGGGGGGGGGGGGGGAGGGGAGAGGTTTTATATGGTAGGGAGAGAATGGAAGAAGGGTATAGGGGTTAGGTGGGGTGGGGTGGTGGTATGGAGGTAAGAGTGAAGAGGCAAGGTGTCAAACCCTGGGCGAGGATTTCCCCGGCGGTAGGGCTTCACTGGGCTACAGGTTTTGCACCTCTGCCTTGGGAGTAACAGGATTATGCCGATGGGATTACAAAGAAAACCTGTCGAGGACGGTATTAATCCCGCGTTGGCCTCACGAGTAAGTCTTCACCATTACAAAACATTTTCCAAGTACTTCACACATACGCCTACTCCTGCTTAGACCTCTCCGTTGTTTTCGTATCAGCTTTTTTTTTTACTGTTTTTTTTTTTTTGTCCAAAGAGATATAGGACTTTGAGTATTTTTCTCACCATTTTTCTCTCTCTTTCTTTTATTTAACCTTTCCTTTCCTTTTCCTAAAGGCACGCAAGTAACTTGAAAACGATGCTGTATAGGTTTTCCGATTAGTTCAATTTGCATTGTCGCTTGTGATATATACATGTATACAAGGTGAAGAGATCAACATGAAACTCATAACCAGTTAATTATGATTCAGCATTTGACTAGAAATGAACAATGCGAATGAAAAATATAAACATACACATGGCGGATTTATTGTTTGATGTAAGATTACAACAGACTTTAAACTTTGTATCTCAATATCCCTTTACCTGTAAGCGGCCTTATTCTTGTAAGCACTAGTTTATTTTTGAAGGTATAAGTGATACGCCTTAGAGGCGGCTTAAAAAAGGTTTCGCCGATGGGGAATTTTATAATGCGTTTGGAACAACGCTTCTGAAATATTGATTGACCGAGTGGCGCGCTTCGGTCCACTGCTGCACTGGAAGTGGTGTTGTTATTGTTCTTTTCGGGAGTTTAGATAAATCGTGGCATCTGCAGCTCTGGAAAGATTGTTACAAGGAAGTACACTGCGAAAGACGATTCTCGCGCTTCCGAAATGCCGGTAAAGAAACCTTTGGAAATACAGAAAATGTTAAGACGGGTACCGATTTGTAAAGTTTCAAATTTTAATTAGTATATCTTTCATAACTAAACACGGAATTTAGAATTTAATCACAGTTGTAGCATTTAACGGAATATTATTTTAGAATTTAACAGGTGTTTTAGAATTTGAAACGTGTTCTAGACTTTTATAAGACCTTCAGGATTTAACTGGTTTCAGTCATTATTTTAGGTCTTAAAATTTAAGAGAAGTCTCAGAATTTCACAGGAGGTGAAACAATTCAAGCAAAGATTCAGAATTTAATGGTTTCAAGATTTTACCAAATTCCCAGAATTTACGAGGAGTTTTATAACTTAACCACTGCTGAAATATAACGGGAGTTTCAGAATTTTGCTGACCTATAAATCGTGTATCCAAGGTTTCAGAATTAAACAGAGTACCAAGATTAATCAAATTTTCACAATTTAACACTGGCTTCATGAATTATCAAAAGTGCTGAGATGACTGGAGTATAAGGACTTAGCCGGGGTTTTAGAATCTAACCATTTTCGTGGTTTAATAGGAATTCAAGTTTTTTTCAGTATTTCAGAATCTGACTGAAGCTTGAAGTTTCAAACAGAATACCCGAATTTAACTTGACTTAAAGAATTCAACAACCGTTTCAAAACATAAGTTACGCCTCACAAACTGGCGGCATCATTTGACAGCAAATCTTCACCGAAGAAAGCCTGGCGGTGCCAGTTTATATAACTGATGTTTTCTGCTGATATTCTCCGTATATTGTGACAGATATTTCCTTTTATTTATTTTTTTTTACTAATACTGAGTCTGTATATTGTCAAGATATGAGGCACAAAGTTAAGTATACCTTAGTTTTACCAGACCACTGAGCTGATTAACAGCTCTCCTAGGGCTGGCCCGAAGGATTAGACTTATTTTACGTGGCTAAGAACCAACTGGTTACTTAGCAACGGGACCTACAGCTTATTGTGGAATCCGAACCACATTATAGCGAGAAATGAATTTCTATCACCAGAAATAAATTCCTCTAACTCTTCATCAGCCGGCCGGGAATTGAACTCCGGTCCAGCGAGTAGAATCACGATTTCTTTACGTTATAATTATCACGTTTTTAAAAAGGCAAACACACTAACAAGCATACTCATGCTAACCAATTTTTAATTTAAAAAAAAATCCCTGATAACCCTCATAAGACAAACTAATCGCCTGAAAAAAGAATTAGATAGTTCAATCTCAAGTAGTGTTTCCAGCTGGAGGCGTCTTATGTAAATAGGATTAAGTAGGTTGACGAAAAGACTCATTTAACCTGCCATGCCATCCATACAGAGACTTCTACATTCACCTCCAACAAGTAAGTTACTGTATATCTTTGGTTCGCTTCGTTTGTTTGTGGTTGTCCACTTGTTCGTCTTTTTGTTAGCATGATTAAGCAAAGCTTGACTTGTGGGTTTCAAAGGAATTTTTATCGAAGGTGGCTCTCCTATATGTCAACAAGTAATCAGATAGAGGAATGAAACTCATACGGAGAAGGGGGCCATTTGGATGTTTGTGCTCTCTGAACGCTCTCGCCTTGAATATGTTGTGTTACGATTTGTAGGAAAAGGAAAGTCGACAAACGTATTAGGACAAAGTAAGTCAACAAGGGCTTGTCCAAATCAAGTAGATGAAAGGGTCAGGGCAAGCGAGTCGATAAAGGTATTAGGACAAAGCGACATGATGAAAAAATGTACTAGCCCCTAACCTACCCACAGAGGGGCACTGTCTGCAGTGCGCCCTGCACTGTTAAAAGTATTTTGTAATATCCATTCTGCCACCAGCTACGCTGCTTTTTGCCTTTTAATACCCATTCGTTCCTCTGTGCTCTTTCCAAGTAACTGTTCAACTTCTTAGACTTTGATAGATTATCGACGTCTGGTCAGGTGTATGAGAGGTGCCCTTTAGATACCACTGAGGTCTGACTAAATAATAATAATAATAATAATAATAATAATAATAATAATAATAATAATAATAAACTCGAGTTTCATCGGTTCAGTTCAATTAGACTGGATAGCTTAGGGTTTGATGGGAAAGGTGCTAGGGCGGCGGGCGGGGGGATGGGCGGGGGAAGGTATTGTGCACGTGAATAAGAAAGACGTTTAACATAACAGTCGGTAAAAAAACTGGGTAAAGTCCAATTAGAGCTTAAAATATGTAACTCAAGTACCCTCCGTGCATAACGCCGACACAATTTCATTCAATTATTTTTACCTTTATCCCAAAGATTCATGAAAGAGATAACCATAATTTCTATTTCTTCATCATATCTTTTGCAAGCCTTATCTAATGTGCATCTCCCATATGAAATTCAACACAGTGTTTTGCATATGACACGTTGGTTTTCCTTTGTAGATATTTTGCTAAATTTATCAGTATTTGTGTGTTTCATATAATTCTTTGTTAAGTTTTAGATAATGAGTAATTTTATTTTTTACTTTTTATTAATACTTTAGCCTAACTAAAAACAGTGGGCTCTGCAATACCAGACAAAAAAGGTAATTTTACTATCAGTTCCTCTACGGCTCACGCTGAACAGCGAGTAACTAGGGTCTACAAAAGGCGTATCCTATAAGGTGAGGCAGAGATGTTGTACATTTTGAACTTAAGAAGCTTATACCTTTGAAGAGAGATGCTAACCCAAGAGCCAACGAGCTAGCAGTGCATGAAAAAGGATTACTCTTCGTTTTGTATGTCTTCTTTTTTGAAGTCTACAATATTAAAACTGCATTTTTAAAATATATGAAACAAAATCTATAATCATGCTGGGAAAATGATCTGAATGGTTTACTGATGATCACCACACGGAATAACAGCTTCTATTTGATTTTTACATTGTAATTTTAGCGTGAATGGGTTATCTTATATCGTAAAAAATCCTGTCATTTCAGCAGTCATAGTAATTCTCTTACTAGTAGCAAAGTTATTGAGAAAGGAAGTTCTCCAAATCAAGACTAACTCCGGAAGTGATTGGTACTTCTAACCCTGCCCATTACTGTTCTGTTACGCTGACTCCCAGTTTATAAAAATTTTTTTTCCGTGATTACAAGCAGAATGCCTTAATGAATTTATTAATTTAGGTCTCGTAATTGGCCCAGTGTTTGTGGAGGAATTCTCTGGGAATTTTGTTTGTTTGCACAGCTATGATTGTAGACAATATGTACAAATGGTTGGAATGGACTGTTATAAAAGTTAAAATTGTGTAGACGCTGTAAACTGACTTCCAGATTGAGACACAGTTCGAAAGACCCCACTTTCAGCCCTTTATTTTGTTACTAAAAGCGTGAACCTTGTGACTGGTAAACAGTATTCAGATTTCGGGTGAAATATGAATGTAAATCATTGGTAAAAGGGGCCATTTGGGAAGGCTGATTGTTCAGCCCTCTCAGATGTTTGCGGCATCCAAACGATCTTTTTTTTTTCAAGTAACGAAGAATTTTGCCTGACTCTTTATTAACTGTTTTGATTTCTTACAAGGTTAATTGGTGTATATGTATATACATACACAGTATATATATATATGTACACACAGTATATATATATATATATATATATATATATACATATATATATATATATATATATATATATATATATATATATATATATATATACATATACATGTAATTAGATATATAGATATTGAATCAATGCTACATGCGATGGCTGAACATCGACAAAGGGTGGAAGGAAATGAGAAAAGAGAATACTGCTAAACACTCTCGTGTTGTTAGCTACACCTCTTCATGGTAAATACACATATTATAAGAACTGTGTAGGTAGTCAAAGTACTAGAAACAACTGCAAGAATAGCCTTTATTCAATTCCTTGTAAAGATTGCAATAAAAAATACTACAGGGAAACCTGTAAAGGTGTTTCTGTTAGGTTGGAAGAACAGCAACATGGTTGCGGAACAGGATCCCAGAAAAGTAAGGTAGCAACACAGCCTAAATTTAGATCATAGGATGGATTGGTTGAATACTGAAGTACTTTACAGAAGTAATGCTGCAGGCAAACGCAGGACTGTAGAAGGAGCTTTTATCAATCTAAAGTCTGCTTCTGAGAACACGTCTTTTACTCAAAAAGTTTTTCTCACCAATGAGATGGTTTAAAATAAATTGTAATCATTTTTTTACTGCTCCTCCTGAATTTGCTGGCTCTCTTTTCTTTGCAGACATCAGACGACGATAGAAGTACTTCAAGACCAATCGAACAACCGCCAAGATCCAAAAATTTTGGATACCAAGGAATAAACAAGACAAACAGTCAATACGCCAACCTCTAATACGATATGACGATCTCATAGAGCTGTCGGTAGATTAATGAGTGATTTTTCAGTTACTTAAAAAGGAAACAAGTTGTCTTGTCATTGTTTCTTTTTTTTCTTTCTCTCAACGTAAGTTTTCTCAAATGTATCATCAACTCATCAAGTTGTCGATAGCTTCATTTATCAGAGAATACATGATCATAAATATAATTGTGGATTTTCTTCACCTATTCTGAAAACACTGGAGAGTGATGATATTAATTAATTTATTTTTTCTCTTCAATAAAGTAAGGGGTTCAGTGACCTTTGTCGTTGCGAAGCAAGTTTACAGTGAATCCAGCAATTATTATAGGTCGTATGAAAAGTGCACAGCACTTCACGTAATCTAATTACCTTGCACATACGTTGATCTGTATTTTCTGAAGAAGAGCATTCCGCTGATGAGATGAATGAATTGCAGTTCATGTTTTTCTCTTTTAAAGACTGGCACACTTTAGCTGATCTGACAATAGAACTCTAAGGTGGGTATTAGTAGTCAGATAGAGTGTTAGAAAAAGAAATGATACCATAAGGAAAATTACAGAATTTTCTTATGTAATTGAGATAATGATGAACGAGAGTTGGAGATGGCTTGGATATACCCTCCGCATCCCGGAAGGGGATAGTATGTAATAGTTGAATCTGGGCTCCTGTGGCCACCAGAAGAGTTGGAAGACCCAGACCTACTTGGATGAGAACCATGAGGCAGGAGGCTGGAGATGAGTGAAAATTGTAGAAGATTAAGCACGGGATACATGAATGGCAAAATTTCAGAGGCCTTCTGTATCGTAAGTTGTCCGAGGAGATGACAAGGATGTCACCTCTACATGAATATATCATGTTTTCCATGAGCAGGTGACGTTCATGTTCTCTGTATATTCCCTGAATATAGGAAGTGTATTGAGAATGGATATTTTACAAATACCAGCCGAACACACTGTCTCTGTCCCACGATCAGTTTTAACAAAAAGGAACTTCTATGTTGGACGTGCGTCTAACTGCGCGACCAAAGCAACAACTGCTGTGGCAGACACTGGCAAGACAAAGGGAGGGAGGAGCAGCCCCAAGAGTTGGATATTGACTGATGTGGAGTAATCTTGCTGAAGGATTACTCCCTGTCAAGGGAACGACATAAAGCTGGATTCTCTAGCATTTATGGAAGTACAGAAAAACCGAGAGCAGTTATAGCATTTACGTAAGCACCTCGAACAAATATGAAAATACTAATATCTCAACTCAAATCCTGAAGACTGATTCTACTAATACCAATATCCTAATATAAATTCAGTATCATAATTTCAATAGCAACAATACCATGACTTCATTAATTTTACAGCATTTCGATGGAATTACTTTGAATTTCTATTTAAGATTACATAACTAAAGACTTTTGATTAGTGTAATAAATAAAATAAGGGCATCCCATAACGTGATGCTTTTCTTAAATAACCTCACGGCCATCAAAACATTAACAACGATCAGTCGTCACGTAGGAAGAGAGCTGTGACAGGTAAGATCTAAAACTTACACACACAGACACTTGCACATGTACAGCTTCTGCAATGAGCTAGTATTTACTGAATTATGCTGTATTTTCTCACCCCACGTCGTAGATGGTAACCGTGCTTACAACTGACAAGTTGTTTTGTATTATGGCCGCAATTCTGCGTCTGTCACTGCTAAGGCTTCATTGGACGCTTTCAGACAGACAGAAAAGGGTTACTATGCTCAGCTCAGGTGTTGTCAGCGGGGATGGAAATCCACTGAGGTTCCGCTGGAATTGGTTTTCACAACAATAACTAATGGGTGACAACCATGAAACAAATGGTGTTCTAGTTGGTTTTATAACAGCGACCTTATGCTTCAGATGAATGTGCAGATCAAATTACAACGTATATGGAGACAAATATCTTGTGTTAGTTTCCTTAAAACGGATGTCTATCGAAATTTATATATTGTTAGTAAAAAATCTACTGTAAGTGAAGCACAGTTTTGCCCAGCGAATCCGGCGCATTACAATAAAAAGTCAAATATTAATCGCCGTCGACTTAAAATATTTCGTATTATTAAAGCTCATTTAAACATGAATTGTTCCTCTACATATCTAACTTGCAAGTAAATTCGTAAACAAAGGAACAGATAGATCGTGTAACCGGAAACGTGGCTAGACTAGGGTTTAACTTGCGACTCATACTTTATTAACTGGTTGTTACGGAAACTTTATGTGGTTAGTGACTTTTTCATAAATTATGAGGTTGTTGTCAAAGTTATATTTTGCAGTGGCAAGCATTTACTCATGAACTGATGTTGAAACAAAGGAAGGACTGTTAATCTCGAGAGAGTGATTGCAAACTGGCGTTGCACTATCAGTTGACCAGTGAATTACAAATTTCGCAATGTCTTTAAATTTCTTATTTCTTAAAGAGAGCCAGTTCTTAAATTTAGTTCCTAAAATCAGCTATGATACTTATGCTGCTGTTCGTAGATGACCGATAGGAGGGAATGAGTAATTTAAGCCTATGTACTAATTTAGTAAAATGATCTGAAGTGTATGATTATACTGAAAATCAAATACCATAATAAGGCAGAAGAAATAGAACATATCCGAATCACTTTCATGCATTTACAGTATGCATATATTTAGAAGAATTTATGCATTAAATTCTTAAAATTTTCTTTCGGTATAAACAGGAAAACAAAATTTTCTTAGCAGTAATGAAAGTTAAAAAATAGATAACATTCTTTGATTAATAAACTGATTATGTAAGGAATAATAAAATTCTCAAATTTCGACTACTGAACCGGGTTTTCAATTATGACACTTTAGTAAAGATGTATTAAAAGTCTATCAGTTTCCCTTCATTATGATTCCTCTGCAATCCTCAACATTTATCAATCAATTTGGCCTCCAATTCACCTTTGTTAAACTGCTTCTGCCGCCAGGGACACCATTTAGTCAATACATCTGTTACTAAACCCTGTTAAGATTACTTCTGGCATCATAAACTGTTTTTCAATAGCATTGTAACAATCCACCTTTGTTAAGTTACTTCTGCAACCACAATCAATTTTAGTTCATTAATTTGTAATAAACTTTTGTCACAGTTCACTGTCCTTAAATTGCTTCAGTCACGAAGACCAATCTTTAAATAATTGGTATGTCAACCAACTTGTTTAGCTACTTCGTCCTATTATGTTCATTTGGTTGTTATGGAATGGAAATCGTCCCAATGCAGTTGCGCTTGGAATGTCATTCATTGTCGACAAGCATAGAAAAACCATCCCCCTCGCTTAAGTGAGAAAACTCAACTGTGAAGGAGATCTTTGTATTATAACAAAGCGCTTACAAGTAGAGGAACAAGCAAGCAAGGGGGAGAGAGGCCATACGAATGAACGCTACTGGAAAGAAGCATTGTTGTGGGCGGAGGGCCGGGAGAGGATTACAGCTCTCGACTTTAAAAATATATTGTTTTCACCCCGCTCCATTGATGTTTTTCTAAACGACATGACAGAGCATAACTGAGGATAAAAAAGTAAATCTCTTTTTCTCAAGAGCTCATGCACACACACACACACACACACACACACAAAACATCCCACCCACCCATTCTTACACTCACCAATTATTTTTCATTCTGTGCAAAAGACGTTTTTGTAAATGACGTTGTAGATAAACAATTCTCTCTCTCTCTCTCTCGTTTCCATAATAAAAACGAAATAGAAATGTTTGTAAAATTGGTTACTGGAGGAATGATGGAAAAAATATGGAATATTTGCAGAAATAGTTAATTTAGGAAGAAGGCCGAAACATGGAAGAAAAACGGAATTTCTAAAATACTGAAAAGGACATAACAATGTTTGATTGGTAATTATAAGTACCATAACAGTCGCAAAGAAGAAGAGGCATTTCGACATAATGCCGATTAACCCACTATGAGCGTCTGTAAAAATAGGTATCAATGGGAAATGGATCTTCTCTCAACTTTTCTTTTATATGTAATCTTTGTCTTTAATAAATTTTATTCCTGTTATTTTCTCTGTTATATTTTTTATCACTTAGGGGCATAATGTATAATAATGGTAGAAAAAATCAGGAACAAATATTGAGAGAGAGAGAGAGAGAGAGAGAGAGAGAGAGAGAGAGAGAGAGAGAGAGAGAGAGAGAGAGAGAGAGTAAATAATCTCTCTCAAGACGCTACATTTATTTATGCTTTCCTTTCGGAAAAGACAAATCCCCTCACAAGCAAAGTAATTTAATTTTTTGTTTTCGTTATTCTGCTTGAGTCCGTAATCCCATTCGTCAATTCCGACCCCTTGACTGATATTTTCTAAGGCCTCTGAACTCGCTGCTTGCATGTTCATCACCCTGTAAGCCTTCTGTCATAATGCAACTGTATCCTTCAGTAATGGTGTACAACTATAAACTCATCAAAAGCGTTTTCCTTACACATGGAAGTTTGAAAAATATAAAATTAAAGAGTCCTATATACTGTAACAAAAAATCTTCAATAATTTCTACTTCAATTTCTGTAGTTTTGAATATATACAGAAATTTCTCTACCTGATGCAGAACTATGCATTCTGAGAAATAATTTTCTTTATACAAGAAAATCATATCTAAATATGAAACGAAAAATCCATAGAAAATATAAATAAATTCATTAACCTTTCATATCTATATTAAAAAAATTATATTCATACAACAGAAGCCTTGAATTCTCATAATTGTTCTGAACCGTTCAGTATTTTCCACATATAAATATGAAACAAAATACAATTTAAAAACATGAAATAAAAAAAATCACAGGAAATATGCATGAATGCTCTAACAGAAACAATTTCCGTAAAATTATATTCAAGTCAACAATAGCCAATATTTGCCACAGTGGTGTAGAAGTATACCGTGGAAGCACTTTACAATTACTAGCAATAAGACAATGTATAATTTAGAATAATTATACAAAAAATGTAAATAAACATACTTTTAATCTCTATTTGCTCTTTTGTAGCGTTATATTCGTAAAGGAACTATATTGGTGTAGAACTATGTATTTCGAGTGGGCATTTTCGTTAAGCAAGAAATAGAAAATGCGTGAAAAAATAAGCCTGGAAATTACACTAACAATATCCGCAAAACTTGTACAGCCTTTAGTTCATATGCTTGCTCAGAACTAAGCATTCTGATGTCTAGCGTAACACCCGGTAAAAGGTTTAGATAGAAACATTCCCTTTCAGAAGGAAAGACATGCAAAGATAAGCGCTCCAAATATTCTCTTTTAGAAAGGAAGACCTCTAAAGACAAAAGCTTTCCTGTGACGTCACGCAAACTGCAGCCACTGTTTTCTTGTACTTTTATGCAAAGCCCTACTAGCCCAGGCCTGAAGGAGGGGAACGGAGGAGTGTGAAGAGCGCGGCCCTAATCCTGAAGGAATATGTTGACACCTCGTGGAATTTGGATTGCAGGAACCAGGGAAAACTAAATAACAACAAACTCCCAAAGCTTAGAGAGAGAGAGAGAGAGAGAGAGAGAGAGAGAGAGAGAGAGAGAGAGAGAGAGAGAGAGAGAGAGAGAGAATTAAACTGCATCAGAACAAGGCCAAAATATTAAGAGAGATCTTAGAATAGATGGATATTAAGAATATCAGATTATAAACACACACACACACACACACACACACACACATACATACACATATATATATATATATATATATATATATATATATATATATATATATATATATATATATATATATATATATATATATATATATATATATTTATATATATATATATATATATCTATAATATAAATTTTATAGTCTCACGGAAGTCATGAATAACTGAGAAAGATGAATGGAAGTCAACAAGGTAATCGTGTCTTTTTGGAAAAAACTCAGCAAACGTCGTTTTAATTTACTATTTAATTTAATAAGTCATATCAATAGCAATCACCAATAATAAAACTACTACTACTACTGATATTGATAACGGTAATACTGATGATTAGGCTGCATATATCTGACCCCAAAGAATAGTAGTTGAAAGAATCTTATGATTCCTTACTATAACAAACTCTGCGCTCTTGTTAGTATCAACAGTAATGACGATGTAAATTATTTGAAGAACAGACCACCAAATGGTCTAAGCACACAAGAAAAACATGCAAACAAGTGTAAGATGACGAAAAATATCTGATTTTTGGTCTTTAGAAATCATTTGCTGACCTGTGAGAAGCATTCAAGTTTTAGCTTTTGAATACATTTGAATAAAATGTATTTGGATATTTTCTGAAGCGATAAATACCTAACAGTTATATTTTCTCCATAAGGAGTAGACTTTCTGTATGTTTTCCTCTCATGTCCATCGTCATAATCATAATTATTGTTATACTGCTATTCTCTGGTTGTCCTGCAATATGAAATTATAAATACGAACAACTAAGCAAATCAGTTTTATAAAAGCAGCTATCATCAAAATTCTTTGCATTAAACGCGAGTTAATAAAAATGTAAGAAGAGACAGAGAACGAATATAAAAAATTCTCTCTCAATTAGATCTTCGAAAAGCGAAAGTATTCCTCACAACAACAACAGTAATAATAATAGTAGAAAAACTGGAAACTCATCCTCGCGTGATTGCAAACCTCAAGTTTGACAACACGAGTCAAAGCAAGAAAAGGTCATTTTTATGATAATGAACTCGTCTTGCTACTTACAAGCAAGTCTCAAGTTAGATTGAGCAAGTTATAGTCACCTGGTTCAGAGGAATGCTGGACTATGGGGAGAAGACATTAGGGCCTAAAATGTGGGGGAACGCTTTCTTCAAGGCTTCAACTAACAGTTTTCTTGAACCAATTCCATTTGCTCTTTCCTTCCTTTTTTTTCTGTCTCCCTCCTTCCTTTTCGTGTGTGTTTGAAAACACAGGGAAGATCAGGAGTGATTTATACTTTTGGGTTTCTTTCTTTCGATCTGATCAAATTAGATTAAGTGAAAGAAAAGGAAAATGAAAACATTTAACTATGTACACATTTTCGTTTCAAAAGGGGAAACTCCTATCTGTATTTCTGTGCTCGTAAAACTACAGTAGTTACAGAGTGAACAATTACCGCGAGAACTGACCTTTGAACCTTCAACACAAACTTGTACATATTCAGTAAAAACACCCTTAGTTATTAAGTCTAATGAGACAGTCTGACTTATAGCAAAATACGGTTAACCCTTTCCCACTTATTGAAATGATCGTCTATTGTTAAACAAGGCCATACAACTTCCCAAGCTCTTGGTAATCAAATACAATTAGAGACTTTTTAAATTCCATTCGTTGAATAGGCAGAGCATATAAAATAATAAGAATTTAATAGTGTGGAAAAGCTTAGGCAGGAAAGGACTGGGAATAAGACAGAAATCCGGAAAATAATAGAATCCCTGAGCATGCATTTCAGGCGAACGACACAAGATATCAAATGCAACAGATGGAAATATTCTAACAAGGAACAGGCAGTTCACAGCCGATGAATTACGCTCAGGGGTTATTTAATGTTAACTGCACCAATAAGCCGACAGTTACTGACGTAAAAGTAGGGAAGTATTTGTTCTTGGAAATCACAACACATGGGAGTTAAGATTTTATAACACTAAAAATTTAATGATTGACAAGGTAGCAACATTAGATTAAAATCACTGATGTGGTGTTACAACGCACACGACAAAGCATATAAAATATATTGATTAATACCTTTCTATTTGCAAGAAAAAGAAACATGTTTTACTCGTTATAACTATCAACGCTATATAGCCAAACAAGTAGACTAGAACTGAAAAAACTTTGTCTGGGAACCTCAGTATCAATCCGAAAATAAAAGAGTTTTATATTTAGTTTTCAAGAAACAAGCAAGGACGTATCTCCCCGAAATAAGGACGAAGGCTTCTTTGTACATCCTCCTTGTGAAATTGTGCACATGACATATGAAGTTTTTAAATCATTACCTCAATGTAGCGTAATATCTAACCTTTTTGTCTCTTCATGTTCCCGAATAACCAATTAAATAATTTCCGTTTGAATACACCTATTTGCTTTTTCTGAGCGCCAGACTTAATTCAGTTCTGAATTACTTAAGCGCGTTAAGTCTGTTAATCTGTTTCAGCTGTGCTTGTTGAAAACTAGAAGCTTTTAGTAATATTAATTATGGCTATAAAAGCTAAAAAGAAGTTTGACCACTGGCACTAAGATACCAAAATCAAGCGTTCTTGAGATATATCAATAACAATAATAAATCATTACTATTATTAGCATGCCCATACGTTAAAATGACTGCAGTGTACAAGGGTCGAAACAATCAGTCCCTATTCTAGGGACCTTACATACATTCTTCAATGAGGTAACTTTACTCTTCATATGTGAAGAATGAACTTAAATCCTGCACAGAAGCCAGTAGTAAGATGTTGACCAAGGGTTGGACGACTGCTAGTATACTATCGTTGCTGCATACAGAAAAAAAAATATGCAGTCAATGCCTCTGATTTAAAAGGTTATCAATATAATATCTAAAATCACGCGTATTCACATAAACAAACCTCACATTCTATTAAATTTCTCAAACCTTCATCTGACAGAATAAGCAGAACTGAAAGCACAGATATTAATACAAAATGGTATTACTCAATTCTTGTTCCAACAAGATTTATTTCTCTAAAAGACCCAAGGACGGTTAAACTTCCGTCTATATGCTTTCGCTACGTAGAGCATTAGAAGTTGTAAGCAGGGATTGTTTATCACACTTCACTCTCCTGAGTAAGGCTTCTCTATTCGGCGCTGAATGAAAACGCAGACGTCACGGGAATCCTCAGAAAGTGTCAAGATAATTAGTTTACAGTATAACACGAGATTCTGCTGACTGTGACACGATCCAAGTGGCTCCAGGCACCGTCTCGTGTAACAATGAAAATAGGAACTTATAACAAAGCTCGTGCTCTGTTTACTGGGCACAAGTTAAGTGGCTTCATCTAGAGCATAACTTAAATTTATATTTTCAAATAATATTAGCAAACAAATTATGAACCACAAAAGCGCGGCAAATCAAAACATTTTCACGCACATTACTCCACAAAAAAAAAAAAAAAATCAGTAATCTCCAAGTATATACTTGTTACAATATAGAAAGAAATTTGGTACAATTGAGAATGAAATGAGCCTTCCTTCATTTTTACAACTAACTGATTTGGAACCGGTTTGTGTATATAAATTATTTTTTCTGTTAACACTAGTCGTATTGCGTTTAAATAGTGTTAACAGAAACTACTATAACTGCCAAAAATGCAACAAAATCAACTTTCTCTCTCAGAGTTCAGCTGGTGTTCTTGGACTGAAAAACAGGAATAACCGTGATAATCTTGTAGATAAGAATAGATACATTAAACTCTATTTTGCCAGAAAAAGTTAAGGCCAAATATTATCTAATCAAAATGATTTCAGCAGAAAATTTGCAACTCATTGCTTAGAACGGGATTCCTCAATTTTTATAAGCTTTGATTCGGTTATTCCAGTCTCGAGAGAATATTCATGTAAGATGGCAAGTCTTCGAGAGAAAACGCCTTTTCGTGCATAATTCTTATTTAATATTTCAAAATATTTACAATATGTATTTTAGTTTGGAATCTTTTTCTAAATGAAGACCATTTAGCTTTCTTCTGTCAAATTCGTGTTTACATTACCCAATTTACATTTTCCGGCTTACTCTTTTTATCTCAATTTGTACTTCGATGGTCAGTATATACTCATGACTAAATCATATGCATATGCTGCAATAAACACCAAACAATGGCACCGTCCTTCTTTAATTTACAACTCTAATATTCCCCTTCGCTTTACGAGGAGAATTTTCCAATGGTTAAGGCTAAATCTAGTATAAAACAAAATCATGCATGTTCATTAGTAGCTAAACTCTAGCCTGTAGAGAGATCTAAGTAAGTTTACGCTCTTGAACAAAGTAAAACGATCTCGGAAGTAGATTCGCTTGGAAGATTTAAAAACAAATGGATATCTGTTTCCGTCCGTTGATTCATGAAAACATCTACGTTCTCACGTTTAGATCCATCCGTAAAGACAGCTCTTCTTAGGGTTTTGTGCATTTTAAAATGAGGCTTTTACCCCCCCGTCTCCTTTCTAGCCACGACTCTCCACAGTCTACTAACTACCAGTAACATGAATTTTCTGTCTAGGTCAAAAGGGGTCAATATATTTTTCAGGAAACATGCTTAAATTGTTTCCCCGGGCCGGCATCGAACTCCAGATTCAACGTTGAGGCAAGAAGGGTCTCCCATGAATAAGGGTACCATTTATACATAAGCCAAAGCACTCGATTCATTTGTACTATGATAATAAGTCTTTCCACAAAAACATATGCTTATCTTACGCAATGCAAATATTAAAAATGTCATTAGTGTGCCTAGTTAAAGCATCTTGCTTATCTACATTCAAAATTTATGGTATCGAAAGTAACGTAGGTTTATAATTATAAATTATACTGAGTTTTAAAAAACTATTTGTGTGCTTAGCCAAAATGTGTTATTGGTCCTTTCTAAAAAGATTTCATGATATGTAACGCTAATATATCATTCCCTCAGTTCTATTTTCTTAAGACATCAATAATGGAGGGTTCAAGTTCACATACCAGCCATTTCCAATTTCAAAAACTTAATAGTACATATTTCCCCCTCAAGATATTGTCACTCCAAAATTTTAAGAAAAAAAAATCCTGACAGAGAATAAAAGCCATTAGCTTCATTGTAAATTTGAATTGTTGCATCATTAATTCTTCTGGTTTGTTTCTGAAACAAATGTCATGGAGAAGCGAATAAAACCCTTTGCAATTAAAGTGAAGATGATTATAATTTACAAGCAGTCAGAATTATTAAATTCATTTGACTTCACTCTCGCAACCACAACTAATAACGCAACGAATTTACCTTTCTTTCCCTCATTAATATTCACGCAACATAAAAGTGCTGCCAACCAGGTCCGGCCCTTCAACAAAGAGAATTTTACTTAACAGGCCAATCAACAACGCATTAAGCCGAGCCCCTGGTGTCGTTTCGATGCAATAATCCCCAAACCTCCATTACTTTTGGTTTAAGCCATCAAACGTGTGTTAGCATACTGCAGTTCTAGCAATACCCGACAAGGACTGGATCCATGTTTGCTTGCTATTGTTAACACATTTATTTTGTCTAAAGGCTCCCCACTCGATTATTCCTTCGCGCATTCAAATGTCTGGCTGGCAAAGGAGGGCCATCCCAAATGTTACTGCTCTCGGAAATGAGTTCTTATTTCCGTTGAGTTTGCTGGACCTGTGTAAATCAGTTGACGGAATATAAAAGACTTTAGCGCAATTTCACTTTGAAAGCGTTTTTAAAAGACTAAAATATAAAAGCTTCGGAAATATTACAAAATATGATAGAAAAAAGACTGTGCGTGTAGCTTGAAAAGTAAACAGGAAGTAATTTAAGTAAATTACAGCTTAGCTAATAAAGTTTGTGATCACACTTTTCCCTTAACACAGCTTCATTTTAGACGCACACACGCACAAACACACTCAAACATATATGTGCATGCATATATATATATATATGTATATATATATAATAAATATATACATCAATATATATATATATATATACATGTATATATAATAATAAACAGGACAGCAAGAGGACCGAAATAATTTCTTCTTTTTATTTACATCAACGTTTCGGGAATCCTTTCCATCTTCAGGGAAACGCTGGTGTAAATAAAAAGCAGAAATGATCTCCGGTCTTCTCTGTCCTGTTTATTATTAAACATAACATCATGAGCTCATCATATATATATATATATATAATATATATATATATATATATATATATATATATATATATATATATATATATATATATATATATATATATATATTTGTGTGTGTATGGGTAAGTGAGTGCGTGTGAATAATTGTGTATGATATATACATATATATATATATATATATATATATATATATATATATATATATACATACATACATACATACATACATACATACATACATACATACATATATATTATATACATACATACAGACATATATTTATATATATTATATAAAACGGTACAATTTGTATTTCGAAGGATAAAAAACAGACGATGCTAGAAGACAATTCTTCGAACCCAGCTAAGCAAATACTTAATCCTAATTGCCCTTTTCGAGAACAACCACAGTTTGCCACATCCTTTTAAAGCCTGAAGAATGAACTTAAAAAAGAAACATCGAACGGCGAGAGAAGAATGCTCTCCGGAATAGTACTACAGGCAAACTTGCTCTGGAGTGCAAATAAGCCTCGGCGAATGTGCCAAAAATTGAGGTGTTTCGGATTAAAGATCACAGCACCGAGTTCTTTCGAAGACCGAGAGTATTATCGAGTGTTATCAGTCTTTATCGGAAAGTACCATCGAGACACAAGGAGGTTTAATACAGGAACTTGTTGTGAAGAGGCAGTTTAGATAAAGCGCATCTCGGATAGCTAAGGTCGCGGTTGGGCGAACAACAGTGAACCTTAACCTTGGGCTGCGTAAGGGTGATTTTAACGGCTTAAAATAATCGGCATGACACCACAAAGTTTATTACAGAAACTTGTTGTCAAAGGCGTTGTTAAGATAAAAAGGAATATTGGCTGGGATTAATTGTGTAGGAGGACTTGCAATTCCCACCTTTACGGTGTATGGTCATAGGGAAGGTTTTAACTACTCTGCCGCAGCTGACACGAGGCTTATTAAAACCAAATATAAAATTCTGTTCGCAGAATTAAAGAAAATTTAGAATCAGAATATATACGTTTGGTATACAGACGACGAAATTAAAACTGAATGTTACAGGCATGATTTTCCGTACACATTTAAGGATAAAAGTCAATAGGTATTCACTTGTACACACCAGTATTTTAAGACTTTTGTTTGGAAATGAAAGAAATTTCTACAAAGTTACTGAATGAATGAAATATTCATATATGTATATATATATTATATACATATATACAGTATATTATATATATATATGTGTGTGTGTGTGTGTTTATATGTACACACACACATATGCACACACACACACACACACACACACACACATATATATATATATATATATATATATATATATATATATATATATATATATATATATATATATATATATATATATATATTTTTAGGGGAGAAACAAAAAGCTTCTATACATTATGAGTGGAAAACAAACTAATTAAACGCACGGACATGAACAAATAATCATTTGAATTTTTCATGATCTATATAAATCATGTCCAAATAAATAAATAAGTAAATAAATAAATAAATAAACAAATAAATAAATAAATACAGTAAATGAATAAATTAATAAATAAGAGGGATGAACTTTATAAGGTGATTTACGAGCTCGTTCTTCGTTCCTAAAACATAACATATTTAAAATTAAATACAGTATGTTTTATTTAAATAATGGAATACCATCACAAACAAATACTATTGTTACATTACCGGAATCTAGGTGTGCAAATTCCTTAGGGTGAATCCAGGGGCAGATACAACGTGCGTTCTGAATCGTCCATAAACGTCGAAATATCAAAATGGGAATGAAATGTTGCTTTACTCTGAGAGAGAGAGAGAGAGAGAGAGAGAGAGAGAGAGAGAGAGAGAGAGAGAGAGAGAGAGAGAGAGAGAGAGAGAAATTTAACAAATATTTACTTTATATCTAAAGAACGCTTAAGTAGCATCTTGATTTCGGAGCAATTGTAGAGTATCCTACAGTATGCCAGAGCAGTTTTGGGCCCTATCTCTTTTGTCGTCCAGGTGTTAATTCACTGCAAAGTTCGGTCTTCTTTTGCAACATGCCTGAGCACTTTCGATACTACCTAGGTTTCGCGCAATGTGTTATTCGGTAACTATAAAATCAAGAGTACAAAGAAAAGGAAGACGAATTTATGTAAGACATCTTGTTATCTCTCATCAGCTTCAAGCGGAAAAAATCTGAGATCCTTCCATCAAAGGCACGAAAAAGCCAATTATTTCCTTGGCATAATTAAAATGGATCAAAATACATTTGGTTCACTGTCCCATTGGCGTTTACATCTAAAAAAAAAAAAAAAAAAAAAAAAAAGCTCTTTCTCCTAGGGTGTTTTAATTTTCTTCAGAAACTTTTTTATATGCATGCTTTCCATTTATCGCAGTTCACCCTAACATTTAACCCAAACATACGGCTGTCTAATACCACTTTAACAATAACGGCCAAATTTTACTTTTTTTTTAAGCATAAAACATCATGTAAGGCTTCCAGGACTATTTTTTACAACTTTCTTCACCTTTTAACTGTTAGTGTTCCATATAAGTCTTAGAATTTCACTTATTTGATTCACACACACATGTATATGCATATATGTGTGTGTATATATATATATATATATATATATATATATATATATATATATATATATATATATATATATATATATATATATATATATAACTTGCTTAATAGAATGAATCATATAGAGATGAGACTCAGAATAAATATAAGAAAAAAAAAAAGGAATGCATATGGGTATGAAACATTAAAGGGAGGAAGGATTAACGCTGAATTTTTTAAATATTATAGAGCCGGAATTCAGTGAAATAATAAAAAGTCAAATATAAAATAGGCAGGCTGAATGATCTGGAAACCAAATACACTGAAACTGCAAACGAGAATACGATTACATATAATCCTGTATACAGATCTGAATCTTCCTTATCTCAACAATAAAATGTCGATTTGAGAACAAAGCTTTAGGAAGAATATTAGGAGTAAGATGTCAGGATACGGAAGTTCCTTATGTAGATGAGATAGTGATGAAAAGAACGGCTGGCTTGGACATGTTCTCCATATCACCCCTGGGAGAATAGCATATGATGGAATCAGCTGGGCTTCTTCGGTCAGCAGGAGAGTTACAAGACCCAGACCTACGCGGATGAGGACTCTGAGAAAGAAGACTGGAGACAATGGAGATTTGTGGAAGATAAAGAACAAGAAAGCTTTGAGTGGCAGAGTTTCACAGAGACCATTGTGTCATACAGCATAGAAGTCGATGATAATCTTATGATGTATATATACATATATGGAAGCACACACACATACACACACACACACACACACACACACACACACACATATATATATATATATATATATATATATATATATATATATATATATACAAATATATAATGCAAAGACCCCGGTTCGAATTCTGGTAGGGCAGATGAGCTTAGATGATATTTGTGGCTTAAAGTTAAATGATATTTGTGGCTTAATATATGTGAATATATCAAATTTCTAATGAGAAGTAAAAACACGAGTCAATAAGTGTTCAGACTCGTACTGTCATGCAGGATTTATGTGGCAGTACCTTCCGCTAAATAAATTCCTTACGATTTTAGCCCTAAAGCAAACTGTGTTTTACAATGGAATATCGCTATCTGTCATATAAGCATACTTTAAAAATGTCGTTGACCATTTTTTGCCTGCTTTAGATGACACACTGATGTGGAGTAAAGTATATACTGCTGTTCTTCTTAATCTAATCAGAATTGCAACCATACGATTCATCCTCTGCTGAAGGTAATTTTCATTCTATTATTATTATTATTATTATTATTATTATTATTATTATTATTAGCAGCAGCAGCAGCAGTAGTAGCAGTAGTAGTAGTAGTAGTAGTAGTAGTAGTAGTAGTAGTAACAAGACTTTTCCTCTTAGTATCAAGCCTTCCAGAGCATTATTTTAGACTCCTAATTCTGAGAGTTATACTTTAGAACACATTGTAAACCCCATTCCTTATCTAGGACAGCCCCTATAGTTATATATAATATATATATATATATATATATATATATATATATATATATATATATATACAGTATAATGCATATATATACATATATATTATATATACATTATACATATATAATGTATATATGCATCATGTGTAAGCTCTTATTACTATTGCCATCATTATCATCCAAAGTCATCAAAAACAAAATATCAAAACATGAACATCCTGAAAAATTGCTAACCAGTTTCCGGAAAACCCACACGCAAAGAAAATAAGAGAAAATAAGTAAGTAATTGGTCAGTAGCTAACAATGGAGTCCGCATATAACTTTGAAAGTTCTTTTAGTTGTGCACCTCTGTCTGATTAGCTGAATAAAGTAAACAAACATAGCGGATGAGGCTTCCGGATTAGTTGTAACGTAGCTCTTATTCAATAATGACTTTGTAATGAAAAAATTCAATATTCGAATATATATTCATTCACATAAGACTCCTTCGGGCCAGCCCTAGGAGAGCTGTTAATCAGCTCAGTGGTCTGGTAAAAGTAATATATACTTAACTTTTCACAGAAGAAACGAGAAATTTTGAGCTTATTTCCAAATATATAATCTAAACTCAAGCTTGCAATTTCATCGTATTCTGCTCATTCTTCCGTAAGCAGTCCCTAGGCTCATATCACTTTAAAATTCTTGTGTTTGTAACAGCGCATTTTTGGACCAACAGCCGAACTTATCAAAATACAATATTTATTGCGTCTTTTATTAATTACTGTATAGTCGGAAAATAATTTCTAGTGAGAAGACTCTAGATTAAATTAGAAAAGTACTGCTCCGCTAATATTCTGATCAAAAACTCTGCTCACATTAATAAAGTATAAAGAGCCATAAATTGGAACCCACGTCTTTCGGCGTGAACATATTTACAACGCATTTGAATTAAAAGAAAATTAAATAAGCGCATAGGTCAAACATACATGAGCTAGGTACAAAAGAGAAAAAAACAGTCTGCAGGTGCCCTGACAAGAACCCGTTGATATACACTGTACGTAATTGATATCAAGTTTGCCTTAGGGACATTTTAAAGCGTTTGTTAGTGAAGTAGAAAAAATAATTTGTCGTCCAAAAAAAAAAAGATATATAAGTTTTGGATAAGTTGATATTGAGAAAATGTGATTAGCAAGAAAAACAAGAAAAAAAATTTAAAACAAAACGACACAGATCTAAAGAAAAAGGAAATGCAAGATGAATTACAGGAGCCATTCCATAGTGTCGGGATTCAAAGAATTATCCGGCCGCCTTACAAAGAGAGAGAAAGTAAAAAAAAAACGATATCACTAAAGTGACGATAGGATGGGAAGTACATCTGAAGTAATTAAAACTGTTTGATGTTGCTAGTACTAGTTATCCTTGCAACATATGATGAAGAAATAAAATAAGCTGACACTCTTATACCATTTCGATTATTTAGCAGGATAAGATGTGAAATACTTACTTTGATGGCCATGTGGAGAGAAGAATCTGTACTAGAGATATTATGATAAAAGAGTAATTTACTATTATTGGGAAAAAATGGACTAATAGATGTTAGGTTATTTCCAAAAATGAAATCTTTCATTGTCCTGGTCTCCATTTTCATAATCTCGTTCTCGCTCTCTTATTCTCAACTTTTCTTACAAACATTTTCAAACGCTTTCGCTGTTTTCTGCAGTTTCTTGTCACAGCCACCAACAAGTGCAGTAACATCAGCCATTCAACCGTCTATTCACAAATCAGTTTCCTATCCTACAACTTTCCACCTACATTTCCTGTCCTTTCTCTGATTTCTTGTAACACTCCATCTCCGGCGCAATCGAGTTTCCTGTACATCGTATAATCAAGGCCAACGAAAACAGGCCTATCTTTCGGTAGTCTCGTTATAATGCTGTATCAGCCGCAGCCCATGAACCTTTAACCACGGTGGTCCTGTCCTATATTGCCAGATGCACGATTATGGCTAACTTTTTCCTTAAATAAAATAAAAACTATTGAGGCTAGAGGACTGCAGTTTGGTATGTTTGATGATTGGAGGGTGGATGATCAACATACCATTTTGCAGCCCTCTAACCTCAGTAGTTTTTAAGATCTGAAGGCGGATGGACAGACAAAGCCGGCACGATAGTTTTCTTTTACAGATAACTAAAGTCACTATGGAAACAAAGCAATCTTGAATAAGACTCATTCATACACATTTCTATCGCCTTCTTCGTGGTTAGGCCTTGCATTTTATTTTTGCTTTTTCCTACCAGGGCCTGCCCATCCCATCAGCCACTGCTTTTAGAGCACTTTCCAAGAGTTCTCTTATCGTGTCGAACTTTCAGACGGTCTGTGTGGGACAGAGGCCAACCGCAACAATGGCAGAAAAAACACAAAATCTCTGAATTTTCTGATGTTGCTTCTAAATCCTCTTAAAAAAACTGGAGTTTATATCATTTCAGAATCATGAATCTCGGGTGTTTAGTTATTTTACCAAGGTATATTACATTTTCTTCTAATATACATCATTCAGTGCGTATCACAATTTACAGGACACTGGAAAATCATGTTAACCAATATCTTCAACTACAACAATAATAACAGTATTAAATAACAAGTGAACATTTCACTATCCAATTTCAACAAATGTGCAGATTTTTATTAATTTCTTTTAGCTTTTTTTTTTTTTTTTTTTTGAAGGTTATTGTAAATAAATGCACCGAAAGCCATCTGAAAATACTGGTTAATTCCAGGAATGACGTGGGTATCACACATATTTTTACGTCTTTATAGAAAGGAATATAATATAAACTTTTATTGGTATGAAAAATAAGACAGGAACTGATTTCTGTACAAATCTCTAGCTGGAATATCATGCAGGAAGCATTTTTTTAAATAATAATCATCATCATTGTTCATAGTGCTTACTCCTTGTTATAAAAGAAGCCGAAAACACTATCAGCACGCTAAGCAATTTCCCAGGGAACAGCATGCAAAGAAATAATACTATCGTAAGGCTCAGATGAAGGTAATACGAACGAATAAATGAAAAATCTATGGCAAAAACATCAGTTGGGAAATTATAAAAAAAAAAAGCAGAGAAAAAAATGGTAAGTTACCCATAACTCGATAGACTGAGGAGCGGGCAACATTAACAGAAATAATATTAGCAGCGAATACTAGACTATGGTTAAGATAAGACGACCTCGGTTTGTTTCAGGGTTTTACCGAAGGCAAATGACATTTTGCTTTGAAATAATAATAATAATAATAATAATAATAATAATAATAATAATAATAATAATAATAATAATAATAATAATAATAATAATAATAATAATAATAAGTAAGATAAAAGTCCCTTAAAAAGCAGTGTTTGTGATGTACTGGTCAAAATGTCAACAAACTCAAACTTTTCTGAAACTTCATTATCTCAGCAGACGAAAACTTGAGTTTCCGAAAAGCTTCAAAGTTTGTTGCAACATTCACCGAAACTCCTTAAAAACTAATTTCTGCTGCTTTTGTTTACCCTTAATGTTGTTAACATAACTGTCCCACGAACTCTGGAATAATAATAATAATAATAATAATAATAATAATAATAATAATAATAATAATAATAATAATAATAATAATAATGGAAAGAGAAACCCACAAGATTCCTGTGTACAACTTGTTTACTTGCAAAATATTTACATATTATTTTAATCTCGAGTACTTTCAGGTCTTAACTGTGACCCTTTTTCAAGAAAGGGTCATAGTTAAGATCTGAAAGTACTTGAGATTAAAGTAATATGTAAATATTTACAAGTAAACAAGTTATACACAGGAATCTTATGGGTTTCTCTTCCCATCTTCAGTAGAAAACTGAAAAAGTTTTTGTTTTTTGTTTGGTTTTTAATAATAATAATAATAATAATAATAATAATAATAATAATAATAATAATAATAATAATAGGAAGAAGAAGAAGAAGAAGAAGAAGAAGAAGAAGAAGAAGACAAGCCTCCACTACGTGAACCTGAGCACCAACGTGATTTACCACTCCAAAATGTCTAATAAGTCACACAGGGTACAAAAGGCTTGGAATACTTGGAATCATGATGGGCCTACTAGCACTCATATCTATGTCTTTACCCTACTAAGCCTCACAACAGTGAGTAGCCATGCTTAATTCTAATCCCCCTAAGTCTCTGCGGAGAGAACTAAATGTCCGCATATTGGTGGTGGGGTTGGGACGAGGTAGAATCACAAATATTGGTGCAGTAGACCCGCTACAGTTGCACTACCTTTATTCCCCTCCGTGAAAAAGTGGATGCAGTGTGGCCCAAGTAAATCACATATCATCGAATTAAAACCCCCCAAAGAGAGGGTTTATTTTATCTATTTTGCACGCAAGGTTTCCTGCTAATAATAATAATAATAATAATAATAATAATAATAATAATAATAATAATAATAATAATAATAATAATAATAATAATCTTTAATTGTTGATAATAATAATCTTTAGTTGTTGTTCACAATGTAGCACAATCGAATAATCAACGTCATTATTGGGACATTATTGGGACAATTATGACCAATAATCCTTCATTACTGCTTCTCAAACGCCAAGGCTACTTCTTGAGAAACTTGTCACTGATATGCACATCACGACCAGATTGGCACAACCCGTCAGTTTTTCGTGCAAAAAGAAGAGTTGTTCAACAGGAAGACTAGTATACTTTAAGAAGTTTTTGGATAATCCAGTTAACTGTACAACATTCTGAAATTACTACCTGCATATAGTTTTGATCCTTTATTACATATTTTTAAGTGCTCACAGAAACATTTCGTATGCGGTTAAAATATTAGTACGTGAACTCTTATCGAATACGCAATATATTATTATGAATACTTGAAATTCATTTGGCTAATATGATGCTTATGCAAATATTCTTGGCAAGCTGAATTATAAGCACACAAATTATTGTTGCAAAAATGATGTTCTTAAGAAGGATAATGGTTTTACGCATATCGTTGGTTTTGGTATCTAAATTTTCTTGCTCCATCATAAGGAAATTTCGAAATTCTAGGTGGCATAATAAATGATTACAAGTGAAAAGCTTAGTGAAAACATAAATTTAAACATAGTTCCTTTTTCTATTTGTTATGTTTGAACAGGACCCAAATATTATTCACCTCAATTCCCTTAAAGTCTAAATAGCAAAAGTTCTTAAGACTCATGTCAAGATTTTAAACAAACAAAGACTGAATAGGGACGATAAAAATACAAAGCGCGAGTAAAACCCAAATGAATCATATTTCTACTTATATTTCTGATGAAAAACCTAAAAGAAGAAACAACCGGTAGACCGTCCTAATGACTGAGAACGATCATTAAGGATGAGATAAGGTGTTTTGCTAATTACCATTAGTCCTTTCCGGCCTATCTTATCCTCGCAGGCCGATCAACTCGTTATCCATAGTTAATTCTGTGCTCAAAGTCCGCTTACCAGCCAATTAAACACTGGGATCAGGTTATCTGACATTCGCTGTACCGAGCTCCTTATGCGGTCACATCGATGATAAAAAGTTCAGCTGGGAGTCGACCAGTCAAAAAAGTCGCCCGGTATGGGCCAGCCTTGGAAAAGTGGCCCACGCTATGGGTTTGGCTTCAGGAGCCCCAAGAAATATCAAGACTGATATTTTTCGAGCCGCCGTTCTTTTATGCATGGCCACCTGCCCGTGATTGACAGCTCCAGCTTTGGGATTGTCCTCGTTTTTCCCCCAAGTCTGGGCTGTTT
>NC_089777.1:31374036-31394036 GCF_040412425.1 Macrobrachium rosenbergii
AAGGAAAAGTAATTTGTAAAGAATGTAAAAGTAAAAATAAAAATGTTTCCAAAAATAAAACCGTTTCCTACAAGACAAAATGCATCATATATCAACATGAGGAAATACAAGAGAAAAGAAATCTCTTGATAAGAAGGAACACAATGGGCACTAACATGTACACCCAAGAAAAATCAAAATTGTGTGTAAACACAAAATACACCATCTGTTGACAAACTTTACATTGCAGCGTTCTAATCTCCTTGCAATGCTGGAAAAAATAAACAGGAACCAACTGAAAAAAAAATCGATGTAAGAAAACGCAAGAAAAGGAATAAAGATTCGCCTTAAAAAATGCAACAAATATTGACATACCTTCGACCGTAGCCGTTCCATTCTCCATTCTGGAAATTCCCAAATGAGGAAATAGCGATTTCCATATCTAATAGGAAACAGTGATTAAGGGTCGAGATGGAACGATGATTGGGGTAATTTACATTGTGCCATGGAAGCTCTGGCATTTTGCTGCTGATCTCGTTAAGATTATGGACGACCCCGGGTTCCAGGTTGTCACACCGAGGCGAATTTTAGTCTCCTCTCCTTAGATTTCTTCATCTCGTTCGATGGTCGCTGCTCTCTTACGAAAAAGGACCTCTGGAACCTGAGTGATGAGTGTGTGGCAAATGATGGTGTAAGATGGGTAGACAAAATCCTTATTTGCCTTCCGAAAATAATGCAAAAAAAGTCATCAAGCGCCATCCTCCAAGGCCCCCACCCCCATCCTCACTCTCCACAAAAACAAAGTAAATCCTCATGAGCCATTCCAAAAATTCAGCAAAACTTACCATGAAAAATATGAAAATATCAATTTCCATTTGAAAAAGACTAAATGGAGCCTAAAGAACCATAAAAAAACGAGCGCTAATAGAATATTACAATAGCCTTCATGTAACATCCGCATGTAAATATCTAATGCAACAGAAACATAAAAACAAGGAAAAAAACCCTGGAAAATCTTACAAGGTACCCGAAAAATAATTCAGAAATAGGCAGACAAAGCAACCATTCTCTATCGTGAGAATATTTACAAGGAAATCGCCGAAATGGGTGAGCTGTCTCATGGCAAGAAACAAAATTCAGTATTTTAAAAGGCAAAGTATCTACAAGTAATTTTTATTCAAGGGACTGGTTATGCTTCATAATATTTACAAGTAAAAACATAATGTCGAAGTTATATTCCCAGGTTAACAGCAGTTATGACTAAAATCCAACCATCGGAACACCCATGTTGCAAGCGAGACCGATGCTGACCGATTTAAACGCGGTCATAAAAAACCACTGCACCTCTTTTGACCTAAGCAGTGAATTAAAAACCTGGTAATCAGTTGACTCTGGTGGGATGCATATTATGAACAACGTCAATGGCGCTAATAACTTCACCCCAAAAAGACTTCTAGAGAACCTGAGGGTTAACACCCTCTGGCGTTACAATATGCAAGGCCATACGCGCCGAGATGGCCAGACAAGTGAGGAATTAAATGTCGGAATAAATCAACATGCATATTCAGTTAAAATTGGCCAAAAGAATAACGGAATTTTTCTGCAACTAAGTGAAAAATCACATGTAAAGCCGATTGGTCTAACAGTACTATAATAACAAGATGTAAAAATATTATTTCCAGAAATCGCATAGAGCGCATTAATACAGCTAAAATAGAACGAAAAAAAAAAAAACATTAATTTAAGACCAAGTCTACACATTCTTGACCCCATTCCACACAAAATATTTGAAAGACACTTAAGTGGGACACCAAAGATTCTCGGTATTCTTTTAGTGGAGCGGGATAATGGAAAAAAAGTGCAAATGGTGATACAAGCAACAGATTTGGCATGAGAACTCTTATTATCCCCATAAATCAAAATCAACCTCCGGCCACCTCGATAATTGGCTATTTCCAAGATGGCTGACACTTTTCCAAAATGGCGGCAAATTTGCTGTATATTTAAAATATTTTCATTTCATAAGCCTATAAAAGTTGCATACTGTCCAAATAATGATTGAGATTTTGTATTTTGGCATTCTTACTGTCATGAAGAGATAAAGTGAACCCACCTTTCCATATGGCCACCATATGAACACCATATTTCCAAAATGGCCGCCAAAGATAAAAAAAAGTATGTATTTCCTGAGAGAAAACCGGAAGGATGTTTGTGCAGTTGTGGCACTTGGATTATGGTCCAAAGTGTCAACAGCACAAGTTGTTAAGAGCCCTTTTCTTAGTGTAGTGGGACAAACTACTACTTCCTCCACAGCCCTTGTTACAAGTGCTTCTCCTAACCCTTTAGTCAATTCCAGAGCCCTATCATAGCTGATGCTGATTCCATGGTGATGGAATGTATCAATTAATTGACGCTTCCTGATTTTTGCAAAGACCGGGAGACCAATATATATTGAAAACGGAGGTTCTCTTGACTTGGAATGTCTGGAGAATGTTGAAGATGCTGGATTCTTTCGACAGTTGAAGTGCAAAAGTTGTGCTAAAGCTAGATCAGTAGATGATGTTCCATATTTAAGTTGGGATTTAATATCGCCACCGTTCTGTAGCACACTTACAAATTCCAACAAACTTGGTGGCACAGATTCTCTTCTAGTGTCTGCTGTTAAGGTTCCCTCAAATTCTATCTCATGTTCAAGCATCTGTTTCCTCAATATCTTAGCTGCTTTGGCCACGATTAGTGCATTATTGTAGTCACATGCCGTGGCTAGGGCTTCTCCCATTTTCCTTTTGTAGGCAAACCAAATTTCTCTTCCCTTTTTAAAGTCCTCCAGTTCTGGGATGCGGGCAAGCATCTCTTCTTTCAACCGTGTTCGGTGCACAAAGGAAGCATCAACATTTAGCTGTTCCAGTCTTTGTTTGTACAGATCATAAAGTTCTACCATTGTAAAATAGCAGCACCCATCTGTAGTCAACTGCTTGTCTCTTATGTACATCTCAAGCTCAGCAAAAGCATGGGCACATGCCTCTTGTCTGTACTGCATATACATCTCCAATTTTCTGGGAATTTAGCAGGCCCTTTCCCTTTCCCTGTTGTACACACCTGTCAGACAAGATGGGTCATACATATGGTCCTGAGAAACAATATCTCCAGCACTAAGCTTGGCCAGAAGTTTCTCAGCTAGTAGGTTGGTGGCACATCGTTGCAGCTTTTCATGTAGAGGCAGTGTAATGGCCAATCGTAAATCTTTGATTGGTGCTGGTTGGTCACAAATAAAGCATATTCCTTCTTTCTCAGTCTTAGATTCTTCTGCACCTTCTTCATCTGCCTTCTGGCTACTACGTGTGAATTTTGCTGATGGGGCATCATCTTCTTTTGTCTTACACAGTGACTTCCTTTTCCTTTCTAGTTTTGTTGTTTTGAACTTCAGCATACATGATTCATATGTTGCTTTGTTATTTTTAAAGGTCTGCAGAATTCCATCACCTTCATCAAGCCTTTTGGGATGAAATGGTATAGGCATTACATTTAACTTATAGAATTCAGGAGTGTTTGTAGCAAGGGTAGCATAGCCAGCACCAGATGCATCAACTAGTCTTTCACGTGTGTCCTCTTGGCACAAGCAACAAAGCTTCCAGTTAGTCGTACTATCTCCCTTCAGGAAAGACGTTGACTTCCAAGATGGTCCTGCCACTGCTTTTGTTCTATAGGCCGAGGGTTTATCCTTTTACCACCTATACAACATATATGCACTTTCAGATATGGGATACAACTAGGCTCAGATATGTCATAATCCTACCCCTAGCCCGATCATTCATCCAATGCTATTTAATCCCGTGTGATCTGTACACCATCTGGAAGACTAAAGACCCATCTTCCTTGGCTCGGATCTCCCGCGCTGGCACATCCTGTCAATTCAGGTGCAGCTGTTTAACTTTGAAGTGGGGCTAGCTAAACAGCATTTGGGAAACTAATAGCAAATCTCTGCCATTAGCTAGCACTGAACCCCATGCTGAGTTTCACAGCTATAGTGTCAACCAGTGTGCCCTGGTAGTACACTGACACTACACTATTACACTTTTACATTAAGCTTATTACCCATTTTTTTTTTTTCTAAATGAGGATGAAAATTAATTAACTGGGGATTAATTGATTTCTAATCTATAAAAAATGAACTGATCAGGCTGAAGTTACCCCAAATCCATGTATTACCCGACCTTTAGCCTCATATATGAGTAAGTACCAATTTTTGGCATTTTGGCGGACATTTTTGATATAGTGACAGCCATCAAGGATATTTCTATGCAGAGAAATGATGTATCTTCATATATAAAGGCTTGTTTTTAATATTTTAATATAAACTGGGAGTGACTTAGGGATCTGAATGTGATTAATCAATTAAATGCCAATATTAAAATAACCAAACGACGCCATTTTGAAAGCCTGTCGGCCATCTTGGAAAATGGCAAAATTTTGTGTGGCCGGAGGTTGATAATGAGACTAAGGGACAAGAAGAATAGTTGAGCCAAGTGTCATGCTTGTATCACCATTTGCACTTTCCCCCTATTTTTTTGTAGGTACCCGCTCCACTACTTGTTAATAATGTCATTTTCCTTCCCTTGGTTTACCTAGTTACCCGAGTTAATCCCGGAAAGCTATTCTTTACCTGAAGAACCTCCACAAAAGTAATAATTGAAATTGTCATATGACCGTTTAATCTTGGTTTTACAAAAACCGAGCCCTTTATCTAATCTTTTGTTTCATTCTGTGCAGCTTGCTTGAAACTTCCTTAGAATAAAGGCGAAAGAGCTTGTATTCCATTGTTTCAACTCCTCGTAGAGAAATTCAAGTATGGTTTGACAAATTAATCCGCTCTAAGAAAGATTTTACGAAAGTTACCAGGACTTGTTATAAACCTGGGTAAAACAACAAGAACAGCTTTGTTCGGAATTACTTTTAGAATAACCAAACACTCAAAGAGACACACACACACATACAAAACAGAATTTTCTGTGTACTACACTTGGTACAAATTATCGCAAAAAAATCTACTCGACCTACTAAAAGAATTGAAACCATAATTTATATGTTCAAGACAGAATATACAGGTGTAAACGGGTTTTGAGAAGTTACTACTTAGTTTTGGCTGCATTTTGCAAAGCAGCGGCTTAAATGTTTATGCCGAAGTAGGGTATATGGGCTGCAGCAAAACGGTAAATAAATCCATTGTTTAATTTTTGAAACATTTTTCTTCGAATGTATTGTATAGTAGTATGTATGTATGTATGTATGTATGTATGTATGTATATATAATATTTATATATATATATATATATATATATATATATATATATATATATATATATATATATATATATATATATATATATATATATATATATATATATATATATATATATATATATATATATATATATATATACATACATGCTAACATTTTCCTTCGACTGTATTGCGTAGGAATAGTATGTATGTATGTATGTATGTATGTATGTATATATGCATGTATGTGTATATATATTATATAATAAATATATACATACATACATAGATACATACTATTCCTACGCAGTCGAAGAAAAATGTCTGCATGTATGTATGTATATATATACACATATATATGTATATCTATATATATACATATATACACACATACATAATACATACATACATACATACATACATACTATTCCTACTCAATACAGTCGAAGAAAAATGTTTCAAAAATTAAACAATGGATTTATTTACTGTTTTGCTGCAGGCCCACATGCCCTACTTCGGCAAAAGCATTTAATCATTTAATGCAGCCAGAACTAAGCAGCAACTTTTCAAAACCCGTTTACACCTGTGTATTCTGTCTTGAACATATAAATTATAGTTCCAATTCTTTTACTAAGTCGAGTAGATTTTTTTTGCGATAATTTACACCGAGTGTAGTAAACTGAAAACTGTTTTTTTTGTATGTGTGTGTGTGTCTATTTGAGTGTTTGGTTATTCTAAAAGTAATTCCGAACAAGGCTGTTCTTGTTGTTTTACCCAGGTTTATAACAGGTCCTGGTAACTTCCGGAAAATCCTTCTTAGAGCGGATTAATCTGTCAAACCATGCTTGATTTTCTCTAAAGGAGGTTACTCTAAAACAAAGTCAAGGGGAATTAGCATCATTAACCACAAAGGTGGAGGATAAACTTTATCGCACATGCATGCATGCACAAAAAATCAATCAACAACCTTTATGGGTGAAATAGTATTAATTTGCTCCAAGGAAAACATAACAAGGAAGATCTCTCCCTCGATTTGAAACTTTCTTTTCTTCTAACGTTAACGTAATTGTATAATGAGGTCGAGCGAAATATTTGTCAAACAACAGTAAAGCAGAAGGCAACGAAAAACTAGAATGAAAAGTAAAAGAAAAAAAAATGTCCGCTACGCAATGCCAGGGCTCTGGGCAAAGGAAAGTAGTCGACACCAAGGTAATTCTGTGCAATAGGATCTTTTTTGTGTTCATAAAATTCTCAGAAAATCCAGCTGGCCTCTTCAGGCAACGCAGTCTTTTTGCAAGGTATTGCGGTGTGAGAGAGCTCCCTTTGCTTGCCTGCACCAGCCCACGCACTTGGTGACAGTCACAGTAGGTACTGATGGGGGAAAAGCCTCCCTGAGGAGCTAGGGGAGGGAAGGTGAGGAGGGGGAAGGGGGTTGTATTCTAACGAAGCTGGAGGCGCTAACGAAGCAGGCAAATCCGTGCTCATGGCCAACGTCAGATATACAAATCACTATGCAAGGGAACCACAGATGTTCCTCTGATTTCTCTGTAAAGCTTTTATTGACTGATTATTTTTTACCTAGAGGTGTATTTCTGTAGGCTTAGCAGCACAAGCGATATATACGGTCCACTTGTCACTCAAATTCTAACCTCCAAAGAAATGTGCAGAAAATATTACAGTTCAGCACCTCACAAATCTTAAAACTGAATACGAGCACTGAATAAAAAACGCAATACACATTTCCAACAAAGGCAAAACAGGAATGGAGTCGCTAACATTAAACAGGTGCCAGCAAGGAAGGTGCTTTTTTTAATATTTTCTTGTAATTATATTCGCTTCCCCTCGTAGTTCTGGGGCCTCTCTGTAACCCAGTTTCACTCAGTCATGTCCGTTGCATTCTAAGCATTGGGCTTTGGAAGGAGAGTGCTGGTCTCATGCCCAGTAAAGCCATATCAGTGGCAAAAGCGATCGGGAATACTTTCTTTTTTGCAGACATATTAAACAACGGAGATGTTTGCAGAGAATGGGAATACCATAGGTAAGTGAGTGACTCTTGTGTAAGCTACTATGACTTGGTTGTAGTACAATGCGACAAATGATGAGTGGGCATGATGAACACTCGACCGATTTGTTCAGCCTAATACCCTTCATTTTCAGATTTGGGAATTCTCGGCCTTCTCCTATGTTTCCTAAGTCATTTGACTTGCCTTTGTTAATAAGAACAAGCATGACAACGCTGGAAAAGCCACGGTTATGCAACTAAGCGCAGACAGAAAACATGGAGTCATGGAGCCAAGAAGAAGCAAAAATATGGGAAAATGGGCTCATGGATACAAGGTTACCCATTCAATAAATTGCCCAACAACTAAAAAAATGTGAAAACTTAATGGTATATTCAAGAAGAAATGGAAGAAATACATATTCCAAAGCAGTAAGAGACAGACAAACAAGGGGGGTCAGCCACATGCAGCGAAACAGAGCCGATTGAGGAACTCAAAAGAGAAACATGGATGACTACGATGAAGATGAAATCATGCTACAGAGAGACAGCTTTCAGATATTACTTAAATCTTAGGACAATGGCGTATTGTTTTTTAAATGAGGCTTACCTTACCCTTGCTGGTGAGACTATGACAAATAAAGAACGTATTTTCTCCAAGATTTCAGGGTCTTGGAGGAGAGGCCAGATTGATTATGGTGTTAAGAACAAATCAGATATGATATTGCTTATTAACTTTCACTTTCGATTAATTAAAAAAAATCACACCGTAAAGCACTGAATGACTAATGATAGGGGAATCATATGAAACAGATACATATAATACTGTAAAAATGTTAGCGTGTAATGTGTGCGTGTGTGTGTGTGTGTGTGTGTGTGAGACAGGATGAAAGAGCAATATAATTTTAAAGAGAACTAAAGTTTAAGGAATTTACTTTCTGAGAAATCAAGCAGACAATAATAATAATAATAATAATAATAATAATAATAATAATAATAATAATAATAATAATAATAATAATAATAATAATAATAGTATCTGGATTTGCTAAGAAGCTGACATATGAACTGTCAAAATATAGAAAGGAAAAAATCCCCTACAGCATACTGTATTGAATTATGTAGTTTTCATTATCGTTAAGAACAAACAAACTAGGTGCATTTTCGATCCATAAGACTAAAGGAACATTCAAAATGAAGCTACAATAATGTATGTAGAGAGCTATGAATATTAAAGGTTTAATATGAAATATAGATACATATTCCAAAGAAAGGTGACTATGTGTAAATTCAAATCTGGTCTTAACGTTCAAATGTCAATAAATTCATCTAATGTTACTTCATTTTCAAAGTTAACCCCTCATGCAGTTTCAGACTATTTACTCATTATATTACTCTAAAGAAAATCCTGGTAGTGATCTTATTCAATACTAGTCTTGGCTCAAATTCTTTCCCATTTTGCCGCTTGCCAACTTAAGATCAAGGAACTTGGAATAGTTTCACCGGGGTAACCAACAAACACTATACGCTGGAACATTTCTGTTGGAATATGATTCTACACTTAATACCGAACGATAATTTTTATGTTGTTAACACGTTTCGTTCTCTAATCACTAATGGGAACGACGTTTGATGTAATTCTGTCAGATATTTGTGAACAGCTCATTCAAGCTTCAAATATGAGCTACAAGCTCTAGGGTATTCATCCACATTTGCTACATGAAGACCAGAGACAATCAATTAGTACCGATTTCAAGAAAGTTTCTCCGAAGCAACTCACTCGGAAGAAAATATTATCATTAAAATTAGATCTGGTAAGAGACTACATGTTATAAAGGGTATTATAGCTGAAATTAGGAACAAGCAATGAACGAATGAAAGACATGTATACATAAAGAGAGAGAGAGAGAGAGAGAGAGAGAGAGAGAGAGAGAGAGAGAGAGAGAGAGAGAGAGAGAGAGAGAGAGAGAGAGAGCTAAATGATATCATAACCTATCTCTAACATTATTTTATATGAAAAGACTACTTTGCTAAGTCCCTTCGTTTTTATGATGAAAATCCATCGTGAGAAAAATCAAAATAATAAGAATTAAAGAGTAATAGTTTTAACACATTAAATACAAACAAAAATATGTAACTTTCTGTAAACGCCGAAAAGAGAACAATTTAGGGCGATGTAGGAAACAATGCCCGTTTTGATGGGGGGTAACATGTTGCCAGTGGCATTTTGCTTTCTATTCTAGATACAGCATCGAGCTTTTTTTACGTTTAATGTTACCATTTATGTACTAAACATTACAAAATAAAAGTCTATAAAGTAACATGCTAACAAATGTTTTTCTTTAAAATCCATATCAACAATCTTCGTTATCATCTCTTAACGCTGATGAAAAGTGGCAATGCGAGAATTAAATCAATGGTTTTCAGCTGAAAGAAATCTCATTATTTTACACCTTAGGAACAGAAAATAAAATTGTATGAATCTTTCTACTGATAATATAAAACACTGTGCCGAAACCATAAAACACTTTTACGGAAGCGATACCTTCACTTAGAAAGCAGTTTAAAACATGCATCAGTGCAACTAACGTTTTCAGCTAACTGCAAAGCCGCGTATCTTGCAAAAGCAAATGTTGTTGCCAAGCACAATAATGAATATGACCATTAATATGGTTAGCGATAGGAAGTAGGATGGAACAACGTTATAGCTGATCAAGAATGATATCTCAGCAATCCAGATTCAGGATTCTTGCCCATGCAGAATGCTGTGAATTTCCTACCAGAGGGGACAAGAGCATATCTAAAGTTCATCACCACTGGAAAAGTAACTGAAAAGAATCGGGCAACACTAGGTCAGTCACTGCAATGCAACTTCAACTGGGTGTAGCGGTTCAGATGCACCACCATTTCAATTCAAAAGTCCTTACTGATTCTTTTTATCACTAAGGGTTCTGCATCTCTTAAAGCAAGGCTAAGAAAGTTTTAAACGTAGTGGTATCTCTTGTTCTAGTCTTACAACTGGCGTTGGTGGTCCCTTTGTACAATATGTCATACGACAGGAACCACAATATACTTATCCTGAGTGGACACTATGACTCCATGGAACTGGAATGGCATGTGTAGTTTCCAGGTGTATCCAGTTCACATGTAGTTCTCATGTGAAGGTGTCATTTGATGATGTGCTAGCAACGCAGCAGGACAAGTGAAGTTACTAAAACACAGCTGTCCAAAATGAAAACATCAACTTGCATTCAGTAGTCAAGTGTTGTGAAATTTCAAGAACCAGGTTTAGTCGAGAGAGCCTCGGCTGGCCAGATTTAGGCAGATGGTGAAATCATCTGGGCACAGTTCTTATAATTTTATCCATGATTAATATGAAACTGACTGACAAAATTTTAATCTATCCTCCTCCCCCACCCTCTTAGCAGATCAAAGAAAGCAAAACAATAGGACACTACTGACAGCATTTGGCCAGATACAATGGTGGAAGGCATTAGTGGTCATTGACAGTGGACAATAGGAAAGCTGTCTAAAGTCGATAAGTGTTGCAAATTAGTAGACTGTAAATCAAAATAAGTTTTATAATACATAGGTCAATTAACAGAGAAATCTCGCCTATCTGAAGTCTTCGAGGTGATATACGGAAGAAACACAAAAGCTTATGCGCACAATTAAACCGGCAAATGGGAGAATTTATGGGAATTACCTTTCAAATCAGCGAGCTGTGGTTCGCTTTCTGCAAAATGAAATTACATTCAGAAAGTACTCATTACTGCAAAACACTGTCTTGGGTAAAGTTGCTTACACCTTAGTAAATGCAAGAAAATCATGTCTTCGAATTTTATTTCAAAAGAAGTGTGCATACAGTCCATGGGATCAAAGTAAACTGTGCCCATAAAAATAACAAGAACCTTCTCAGATTTACCAGTTAAAACGACTAACAGCTGTTGTCCGTCCAAAATGAAAACTTACGATAAACTTGACAACATGCATACTCCAAGACAAACAATATGGCATTACTAGCTGAGATGTTGTGGGATAAGGTAACGATTGGCTGATTACTATCAACACCTAGATCCTACTTGTTGTATCAGGTGCCATGGATGTAAGCATCAACCTTTCAGGAAACCATCGACAGATACCCATTACGTGATAAATATGGATATGTGTAATCAACTTTAATGGCTACAATAGTGATCGCTCAGTTAATTATCTCACATATCACACGAGGAACAACTTCCATTCTGTACGTATGAAACCATGAAATCGTTGGCTCTACAGAAATAAGATGATTCTATGTAATAACCTGAACCAACAGCGCGTGTATAGATCCATTTAATGTAAGAAACAGCATAACATTTATAAATTTATAATAGAAAACCATGATTATTAAAACAAAAATAATAAAAATGTGCATCGATTCGCCGTCATCATTATTTTGGGAAATTTGCTGATTTGGAAATAATATGTGATGCAGGCTCAATTTATCTTGCTTTCGGAAGGTAATGGTCTGCAGACTGCAATAAGAAACCTAAAAAATTTTCTCCATGATAACAAGCGTGCAAAAAATTAAGGAATATGATCTCGTTTTTCAATGGTTTGTAAGAAGTGGAGCTAAAATTCCGTAGATTTATTATCAATGTGGACACTTATTTAATCGAGACTATAAATCTAGAGAAAAAGGTTTACACAATCCAGATATATTTCTATTTAGCAATACCTTATTTTCCCAACAAAATTTATTATTTTTTCACTCCAACACACAGGAGAACTTTTGGAAATTATATTTCATGTTTTATATTATATTATTTCACAAGCATATGCTTTCTGATAACTGGTTTACTTATGGATGATCTCGTATGGTTCATTTATTCAACAATCGAAATAACCTTCAGGATTTAGTTAATATCTATCTATCTATATATACATTCGAGTCTATTACACGGGGTGCATTCAGCACGAAACCGATCGGTCAACAGTCTTGGCAAGCGCTTACGCGTGCAATAAAATTTAAGCGCTCGGGCAGCACACTTCGTTTCAACTTTTCCCCCAGGCCTGTATCCATTCCAGCGATTAGATTATAATTTACATATATATATATATATATATATATATATATATATATATATATATATATATATATGTGTGTGTGTTTATACATAAATCCATATTTACGTATATATAAATAATATATATATATATAATATATATATATATATATATATATATATATATATATATATATATATATATATATATATATATATATATATATATATATATATATATGTATATATATATGTGTGTGTGTGTGTGTGTGTGTGAGAGAGAGAGAGAGAGAGAGAGAGAGAGAGAGAGAGAGAGAGAGAACATTTGTCCAATTGCGTTTGATAAATATCTTAGTATGAAGGAAGTCACACATTCGGAGTTGCATTTATTTGTCGACATCATCCTTGTTTATTTTTAGAAACCCTTCTGCCGGCTCTAATTCGATCCACCGCAAGGGCTCCTTTAAAACTCTTTTTGAATATCATTAGGTGTTCGCATCTTTTTGCTCCTGGCAACTTGCTGAATGGTCTGGTCTGGTGGCCGAGTTCCCAAGTCCGTTGTCCATCTTAACGCTCATTTATTGGCTCACCATCAGTTCTGCTACCGTTAGTATATGTTAAAATTTGTCTGATGAATAATTTCGTAAATTTGGAGAGATCTCATAACATTGCTTCACAGCTCCCTTAGTAATTGGATTTTGCTTCGGATGTCCGCGGCTTTTCTGGCATTTCAATAGCTTAGTTTCTCTCTGGCCGAGCATTCAAATGACTGCGCTTTCATTTACAGTCCTCCAAGAGCATTTGTATTTTTTATTCTTGCTTCTCAATTGAACGTTTGACATGTTTTTGTCTGGAATAAGGTTAAACCGGAAACATTCTAATGAGTTCTGCTTTTCCTTGAAAATGAGAAAATATTCTTTACCTCAAGAAACTATTTCTTCCTACCAGCTTTCGTCGATGACCAGAAAGAGAGACGCAAGATGTCTCCATAACTTTACTCTTACAACTGTTCACATGCCTGACAGTAATTTTTAAGATGGCCAAATATAAATAGCTTGTTAATCTAACTAACATTTTCTTCCGTTTTTTAGTTTTCACATACGGGTCATTCATTATGTGAGCCACCTTTTACTCCTTGTCTGTTCAGTTACCTCTTTTATCCTCTTACGATTAATGTCAATCCCTCGGTCGTCTACAAGAAACGTTTGAACTAGAATATTATATATACAGTATATATATATATATATATATATATATATATATATATATATATATATATATATATATATATTATATATATACATATATATATATATATATATATATATATATATATATATATATATATATATATATATATATATATATATATATATATACACACATTATATATACACTACGTATATGATGCATCTATCAGTACGCATTAGTAAGGTGCATGGGAACCTTAAGACGCGGAAACGTTAGTTCCAGTTATGCTTGAACTGAATAACACGGAGAAAACAACATGCCATTTCAAACGGCCATATCAGCGTCTCCGAAGGTGTGCATAATTGTCGGAGGTGGCATTCCGTTCCAGTAAGGTGGCCCGGGAGATGCTGGAGCGATAGCGACAAATTATACTTTGTAGAATGACTGACTCGGGTGTGTGCGGGTAGGTGGAGTGTCGGGGCATGGAATTGGTATTCCTGGGGACTGAGGGACGGATGGGGTGTTGGGGTGACATGTCATGAGATAGGAGGTACTCTCTTGGTACGACAGTGTGGATCAGGGCACTGGGAGACGGGGCCTTGTGTTTGTGGGGGTGGGGTGGACTTGGGGACTTGTCATGATATAGGTACTCCTTTCATACTGCAGCAGAGTACGGGGCATCTCGGCTGGGGGCTCCGGTGCTGGTGGGGGTGAAGTGCAAAGCCAGAATGTTGAGAGGTAGGGAGGCGATTTTGGAAATGGCTGATGGCTAACCTAGTATTTTTTATTACTTTTTCTCTTGATAGAATTCAGGTTATTGCAACTTTGTCCTTCACTCCAACGTTGAATTCTCCCTAAAGCGACGGACGCCTTAAAGCTCGAGGGGAAAGGCTTGAGGTTCCCCTACCCATGGAAGGAGGGGATGTGGGTGAATTACCCCCCAGGGATGGGTTTGGGTCAAAATTCCATTCCTGGAAAATATTCACCTTCTTGGCCACAGAATTCGTTATCCTAATTCCTGTTCCATTGTAGTCTATTTTGTTTCTATAAGAGTTATATTGTATGTTAAAATATCTGAGCTAACTTTAGTTTTAAAAAATGAGTTCTTAAGCTTTATAAGGACTTTCTACATAACATTAAGCTGACTATCGAAAGCTTTCCTACTAATATGTTCTCATGGTGCAAGTGAAACTAACAAAACTCCAAAAAGTCCTAGCCCCATAAAACCAAGCGTAATTCCAGAACGGAGAGGTGAGGGGAGAATTTACCAATATCCTTTTTTCTATATTCCCATTCCCTTTGCAGGCGCATGTGATAATAATACACATACGTAGAAGAACGAAGCAACACCCGCTGCTCAACTGCATTATTAGCTAGTATCTGTTACACCGAATTTTTCAGTCTTCTCATACTTTATTTTATGCGTTCACCTGGATTTTCTGCATCAATCAAAAAAATCTTACTAATCTATATATGTGAATGAAGCTTCTATAATATAATGTCATTATACGAAGGAAATCATTTAGCGTCAAGCGAAAAATATTATTCATTTATCTTTTTCGAATTTGAGCATTATAATACATTAAATTCAACTTTTTTCCTTTAACCCAAGCAAAATATTTAAGACTCTTTCCGATGGAAAACACGCAAATTCTGAAACATTCGAATAACGAGCGCTGTGAAGAAAGCGGATAGCAGCAATTGTAATATTATAAAAGGTTAATCATTTTTAACCTTACGAGAACAAATATGAAGCTAATTATCAATTGACCATACCGTGAAGTGTGACAACTCAAATTACATATAATCTAACTCTCCATCTTTCTAAAAAGGAAAACTGATTATTATTCTTGGATGTTGAAAGATATTTAAAGTCAATGTAAATCTTGTTTTTGGACAAAAGAACGAGACTGGCAGTAAGCTACCTCTGTTTTCATCTAAACGATATCAATTTATTCGAATTACAACGTGAAAAAATAGAACCTACACATATATATAACCTGACAAATTAGTTTAAATTTAAACTTTCATCGGCGCATGATTATCTTTTTGTTATTTCACTTATTTAATTTAAAATAAGGGAATTATTTTTGTAGTCCTATTGACACGATTTCAGCCTAACGGTGAACTCTGCCATGAGATCTCGCGAATGAAACGTTGGAAAAAACTTACACACAAAGGGAATGATAATTGGTAAGTGCTTCGGCGCCTGAAGTACTCATCAATTATGATTCATTTTGGTATTAGTTATTCCCAAGGTATAATGAATTCGATACTGAACTTTATTTATTATTTAATATTTGTGAATATAAAAAGTTGCGCGTGTTAGGTGATATAATATATATATATATATATATATATATATATATATATATATATATATATATATATATATATATATATATATATATATATATATATATATATAGGACCGTATATAGTATAATATATGAGGACCGTGAGTATAATAGGACAGAATGGAACTTATGAGCTATTTTGGTTAGCACGGTAGATTACACGCTGATACACACATTTCGTATATGTATATGTATATATATATATATATATATATATATATATATATATATATATATATATATATATATATATATATATATATATATGTTCTGTATATACTTGTGATACCAACAATGACATCTTAATTGCTCAATTACCTCACACTTTTTGGATACGTTTGTCACTGCAAAGCCTTGAATCCAAACGCAGAGCAAAAAAGGATATTCCAACTCCAAATATTGAGATTTGAACCCAAGCACAATAACTGTCTATATGTTCTTGGTCATGACCCACGCATGATAGGTTAGGAGTAAGGTTAAGCTAAACCAGTCAGCTACCCTGAAGGATTTCAGAACATACATATTTTCATCTACTTATATCTTGTCAAGGGGCTTCACCTCACTCCAAGAAATCGTGTGTGGGTTTGAATCTTACCCTGGAAGTTGGGGTTACTTCATTTACTTCAAAATTTTTGTAATCACAAGCATATCCTAAACGTTTGCCTAGTTTTGACAGAATACTTATGCAGTTTAACTCTCACTTCTAAATCTTTACTTGATTGACCTATATAAAAAGAAGAGCAGTCCAAGCAACAATATATAACATATAAAATTTAATGCTTGGACTGCTTTTCTTTTTGTATAGGTCAATCAAGTAAAGATTTAGAAGTGAGAATTAAACAGCATAAGTATTCTGTCAAAACTGGGCAAACATCCAATGGAATATTCATTCATTTAAGTGAAAACTCTCACAGGATAAATCGGATTGATAGTTCAGTGATTGCCAGATTGAAAGATTTCTCTTTACGAAGTCTTTTAGAATCTGCTATTATACAGCTTACTTCCAGCTGTAATTTTAACCTTAGCCCTGGCATGTATTATTTGGACCCCTGTATTAGTAAAATGTTCATGAATGATATTAAAGTTAAAATCACTGACTTAATTACTAATTAGTTATCTTATATATATTTTCTATGTATTTGTGTGTTTAATAATTTTTTAAATGTTCATTTTGCAAAATTTGTTATTGTTTACCAAAAGGAGAATATATTAAGTGTTTTATAAACATATATAATCAGCTTATGCATTCCAAGGTAATTTTTGGTGGTCAGTCTCTTCCCCTGCATAATCCTTTAATTGACTCCTCCCTGCTTCCGAGCCAGTTGGGCCTAATCTTTTGTAAAACCTCTTAAAGATTTACCTTTGTTTTGGTAGGTCCACTAATTTTTCAACTGTGTTGGATCCCAGGTACGTCTGTTCCCTTATAATCCCCATCCTCATGGATATTTTTATGTCATCTGTCAATTATACGAGCTTTACTGTAACCTTACTTTTATATTTCTCATCAGTCTGCAAGTAAAGGACCGTTGTGTCGAAAGGCCTAGCAACCACTCCATTGTTTCACTTTTCCTTCGTGGCATTTGCCTTTATATACTGTATACATACATACATACATACATACATACATACATACATACATACATACATACATACATATATATTATATATGTATATATATATATACATATACATACATACATATCTATCTACATATATCATATGGATATATATAACTATAAGTAAAAGTGACCAAAAGAATCTGTAAATTTATTTCAACCTAAAAAGCAATAAATGAAAACTCACTATGCTAACATGGCGAGGATAGGTCTACTCCACTTCAAGCAGAATGAATCTGAATTCGACCGGCTTATGTAACGTGAGCAGGAATAGAGGTAATCCTTCTCTGTGGCCAACTGGTTTGGCTTTTACAAACAAGCACGCCCACACACACACACACACACAACACCCGTGTGTGTGTGTGTGTGATCGAATCAAATTCGGTTACAACAAAGAGTTCTTTTTAGGCCTTCCGTTCTTTACTGATAATAACACTTCCTCCAAAAGAGAATGGACAGCTATTTTAATACAGGCGAAATAATAAAAACAGTTTAATACGCTCGACTCTCGAATTGTAACTTGAACTCAACATCGTGTAAACTCGGGGCGTTTAACATTACATTTCTTTGAGATAAAGCTCAAGCATGATGGAAACAGAATGGGAAAAAAATGATACTGCATCAGTGAAAAAGTTCTTTCTTTGCCTAAATCGAAAACCGAAGGCAATGATTAAAGAATTGATGTGAGTTCGCACTTGAATGAAGTAATTGGATAGTTTTCTTCTGTTCCTTTATTCATAATCATACTTCTCAACAAATGCTAAATTCATTTATTTGTACGGAATATACGTATAAATGATACAATAATTAAATTTATTATTGATTCTACATTTCCTAAAACCGGGAAGCTAAAAATTTCCATCAATTTCCTGAATATAGGACATGGAAATGAAAATGTGAAGCAGTTAAAAGAATGATTCAATGGAAATCTATTCCAACTTTCAGCTGAATCGAGAGCAATTCCACTTCCCTGACAACTGTAAGGCGTTAATTATTATGGCTAGTACTAAATAAAGCTTACTCAGATGCTCTCTTTTTTTTCCGTTCATGGAACCTTGCTTTGAAATGTCTACAGTGGATCATTTGTAAATGGGAAAATCCCTTTTTCCTTCCATAACATGTGGAAAATAAAAGAATTTCCGAAGAAACGTGTATTAGTGTCACTGGAAAACGAAAATTCTAAACAATTAGATTTTTATTACAAGTCTGTGAGGACTACATGTTCATAAAAAGTCTACAGGTGCCAGATTCTTGTATCCCACGAATGAATTCCGGGGTCCGAAAAGGAAAATGGCGAACTTACCACCCTAGCCCTATTTACCCGAACAGATAAAAACCGGGAGAATCTCTTTTACATATAACAGCACAGAGAATTTTCTACCTCTTTAGCAAATGCTGTTCTTAAAGATACACGCGATACGATAAAATACGACAAAAGGTAAAACAGATAATAAATTCTGCTGCATAATATGTTCATTGGAAGTTAAATTTTTGTAACTGTTAATATTAGATGCTCTTTAGAATGGGACCGAAATACTATGTATTTTCAATACTTTTTTAAGATATTCACTTCAACTTCTTATTCAAAATATGTAATTTCTTTTGCATATATGGAAGTAACATGAAAGAAGAAATGCACCATTATATAAATGTAACCATAATAACCGATACCTGGCGTTGCGCAACTAACTTTTTTCCAAGTCAGAATAATTTGCTTCATAGACTTTGGAAACTGATGTACTAAAATCTGAAATACTTTTTATATGTATAAGCAAGTATAAACATATGGAATGAACGTACATTGCATGCAATAAATGCTAATATTAATCCATAAAATGCAGCAGTATCAGTATCAACTGAAATATGTCAACAGGTTTCGTTCGTAGGTGTTCAGTGAGTCATCATATCGTTCATAAATAGCCATTGAAAACACTAAATATAAGAGAACAAAAAAGTTATAACCTTGGATCAGTACATTCTTTAATACCATTTGATTAGAATTCAGCATTGCAATTCTTACGACATTCAGAAGGCAACAAGTCTGGTTTCATTCAGATCTTGTCTGGACTCTCTCTCTCTCTCCCTCTCATAAGAAACTGAACTATAAATTCCATAATTTCTTTACAGAAAACGCTCTGAAAAGCTATTTCTTCGGAGTTCAATTAACTAAAGTTTCAGTTGAAAAGCAACCCGAGGTATTGTTTTATTACAAATATAAAGCCTACTGTCTTGAAGGCAGGTGATAAAGAAAAAATAAAATGCTAGCCTTGATGAAAAGATGTTTAGTTCTAGAGCGATGCAATCTGGATAAAGGTTAATAAAACCAGTGAACTTATATGAGCTTGGTAAGATATCTCGCTGGCACAGGCAATGTCATATGCCTCAAGAAAGATAAATAAGACAGGATAAAAGATAGATAAATCTGTACCGGGAGCCGCTTGAATCTTGGCTACTTACGTTTATATAGCCGATAATATTGTTGGGTTTAACCAAGGCTGAGAACACTGATAATGAACACTCACAAACTGTT
>NC_089777.1:31396536-31399036 GCF_040412425.1 Macrobrachium rosenbergii
AAGTAGTGTTTCTTTTTTTAAAATAGATTAAGATTTCTTAGACATATTTTACATTTATAAATACACAAACGTACATATTGTATACATAGGCATACGTTATCGTCTATTTACATGTTTATTTCTTAGCAAATATCCTTTATTCACACGTACACATAATAATTTCATAAATGGAAAAGAAAAAAAATAGCAACAAGAAGATACAGCATACGTTTTAAATGTCTGATTTCTGTTTTCAAAGAGAGAACGAATAACTGTACCGCGGAGGTATTAAGATGCATGTACCTCTTAGTCGGCATGACGTCATGGAAACAATATTCGCTCGCCTGCCACCCATGTGTGTATATGTACATATAAAGTCTGTGCTATCTGTCCATCTATTCCATGTGTCCGCTATCTAACAATATGTTTATGCCTACACGCTGGCTTCATCCCCAAACTAATAATCCCGGGCCATTAATTGTAATATGAGCACCGTAAATCAGCGAACACCTTCGACAGCAACAATGTCCTGGCCGAGATTACATCAACTAAACGCAGAGCCGAACAACAATGGCATCTGCTTATCTCAAACGTATTAGCAAATGGTGTAAATCAATCGCGCCACGGCTGAGCCCATTGTTAAACAAAAGAGCTTCATGTCCTGAGTTTTACACCAGATTTTGTAGAGTAGTTTTATGGGCCTGGGTATCGCCTAGTTTCAACTTAATGACTTTATTCTTTAAAAGGAATCCTACCCCTGTTTAACAAGCCCACGGTGTGTTTAGGACGAGCCTGCGTGAAATCCTTTGTTATTCCCGTAAGAAAAACTAAAACAGGTTATAAACCCTGGGTGTTAATGGCCACAGAGGTTTGCGGCACTTATGCTCTTAACCTTTTTTCAAGAGGATCATAGAAATTTAGCATTAAAGGCGCTATTCTTTTTGTCGACAGCATCTTTATTGCCTTGGCGTCCGAGGCTGAAATGCGTCAGTCTTTTCACGAAATCACTTTCAGAATTTTAGAGGATGCATATCTGTTCAGCGTTGAAATCACTGACAGGGTTCTTCGAATGCCTTCGGAATTCTTAAACGCTTTATTTGCCGAAACATAAAATTTATAATATATCTCTGTCCTACACCCGATTACTGGTGGTTTTATGGAAACACTGTAAGCACTGGAAATTACATGCTAAAGAAACGAGAAACGTTGACTGGACGATAGGAACTCCAACTTACTTATCGTTGAGATATTTAAGCATTATCTAAGTACTCCAACAGCATCTACCGGTTAAAACAATCGCTGAGTAAAATGGAGAAATCTCATTCAAGCAACTCCGGAGGATTTCTTAAGAAAAATACGTGCTCTCTATTCATATCACTTCTTGTATTTATAATGATTCCATATTTAAAAAACACTTCCAGCAAGCGCAATCATTTGTCTAATAAAGGATAAAGGAAGACATAAACCCCGTGGTCCCTTGTCTCAGCTCACACCCACACCAAGTTAAACATGTCAAACATTTGTTTTAACAAAACACGCATGTGGCTGTACGCATCCATTCAAAATAGAAATAAGGGTTTAATTCTATTTTATTAGGCAAAAAACACACAAAATGTGCATTCCAAGTTCCAATATATAATTCAATGAAATTTGTTGAGAGAAGGTTACAAACACCGCCCTAACCACCAGCTGACCTTTAAGAATTTACTTAAACAAACACAAAACAAGGAACTGCCCCCTCGGAAAGAGGAAAGGAGTCGGTCACTTGGGGGGAGGGGAAGGGCTGGAGGGGTGCTGGAGGGGATGGTGAGCACACAGAGAAGGCGAGGGCGTTTGAAAAGAATTATATGAGGTGTGTGTGTATGTGTGTGTGTGAAAGAGAGAGCGAGAGAGAGAAGGGCATTTTCCTGAGCTTGTAAGACATTATGATCGTGCAAACCTCTTATGCATCAATTCCTTACACCGTGCTACCTCGTTCATCATAGACTTATTTGTGAGTCTCAGAACGAGGACCTGGCTATGGCTTCAGCAACGAAGAAAGTAGTGATTACGGCAATGGAAATTATTCTGAGGCTGCAAGAACTATCAATCCAAAAGTGTTAGATGTGAACTGTCCTCAATAATGTATTCTCTTACTAGCCGTATGACATTTGTTATTAAAATTTTGGAATATCATGAAATAATTTATTACTGCTACTTACATAACTACTATTGATGGTGGTATCGTTCAAATGATAATAACCTAAAGCATTTCATGAAAGTAAATGAGCTCCATTAAAAAAAAAATAAAAAAATTAGTGAATACAAATTCTTTCCCTTAGAATAATTATGAAAAAAAAACACAATAATAAAATACGTTTTTTCTATTCTTCTGTGGATCACAGACCCTCCGAGAAAAGAAGAGAGGAAGCGAACTTGGTCGAAAGCTGAAGTCGCTAGACCTCGCGAACGCATCGGAAGGCGCTCGAAGAATCATTTGAATAAGAAAGGAAGCAAATCTCCGCCCTAGTCTGCTAGCTTG
>NC_089777.1:31401536-31421536 GCF_040412425.1 Macrobrachium rosenbergii
GACAGAGTTGTCTTAAAATAACAGATGCCACTAAATCAATTTAACAGACAGACAGACAAATATACACACACACATGGATACATGGATACATATATATATATATATATATATATATATATATATATATATATATATATATATATATATATATATATATATATATATATATATATATATATATATATATATATATATATATATATATATATATATATATATACAGTATACATGTATTATTCATGGGTCTGCCTATATTTGTATGTCTGAAGTATGACTAGAATTGTTACCAATGACCTCTATATTAACATTAAAAGATTATTTATGTCTCATTACTCCTATACTGATGGAGTCACAAAGTTTATGTAGCTTAACCACTGCAAACCTAAAAACTCGAATAAAAGGTTTTACATCCTTGGTGAGCTTTACAAAAGTATAAAATGCGTGTTCTTTCTATCTCAGTAAGTACAAAATTTGTATTTGCACGAAAGCGCTTACGTGACAAAATAATTTAGTTTAGATATATAAACAGACTTTTTTGTTTTTGTTTTCAAAGACACAGAGCTTCAATTTATACTTCTAATCCACAATGGTTCCTTAATAAAGAGTTTGCTTTTGCTGCTCTTCCATTATTATTATTATTATTATTATTATTATTATTATTATTATTGTTATTATTATTATTATTATTATTATTATTATTATTATTATTATTATTATTATTATAACAAGGAACTGACATTACCGTCGTGTTTGCAAGCTAAGATTTTCTGGTTGAACGAAATTAAATTGTTGTCCAGCGTATCTTTAGCATTTCGAGAAACACTAATACCATTGTCGAAGGTGGGGAAGAATGGTTTATCGGCACCTTCAAATTCATCAAATCAAAGCGCTTTCCATCATCATTAACAGTGTCCTTTCCAGCTCAAAAATGACTGCTGTAGGACAGGGTCAAGACGTATGTATGTATGTATGTATGTATGTATACATATATTTGTGTGTGTGTACCTTTTTCTCTTAAGATAAAAGCTACTACACTTCCAGTTCCCAGCAAGGAATGGTGGGGGGCGGGGGTGAGCTATATATATGATTAATCATACAATGTCATAATATTCTTCTGAAAAGTATAGTTACATCATTATTAAAAACAACTAACGCTACATATGGACAGAATCTTTGTAAAATTCATGCATTATTATCATTAATAGAGTACGCGTACCGTCATAATAACGGCAATATATTTTAACGTAAACACCGATGCGGAACATCGTTCAGGTGTTCCAAAATCTTCTCTTTTGTCTTTTCAATACGAATACAATTTACTATATAACTGTGATTTTTATTACACAAACGGCAATATATTAGGGTCGAGACGACTAGTCTCAGTTCTAGGGACCTTACATACCGTCTCCAAACTCCGACTAATGTTTATTTATTCTGTATTGTTATATGGGGACCAATGATAAGGGTCGCTCTCTCTGGAGTTTAACTACGGCACGTCAAACCTTTGAGTTTGCTTTCGACAGGCTGTTATTGTTCAGAAGAGTGACACACAGAAAAATACTAGGGATACATAGAGATTATTGGTATTAATGTTGTTGCAGTTCAAAGCGTATGCAAAATAATGAAAAAGAGCTACGAGAACATCACATACAATTAATGATCAATCTCTATTTCATGTGAATTGTTCACATATTTTTCTTATACATATTCGTTGGAAGATTGGACATGCCGGCCTCGCTGGCCTCGTCCTTGCAACTTCCTTTTATTGGAGGACGTTTCACCCAATTATCTTTTACAAGAATTAACATAGGAAGAGTAAAAATTATTGTAGCAGGTAGATTAAGTTAGTACGCAGCCTAAATAAGCATAATTGTTTAGACAAAAATTACTTCTTTTTGTCTCAAAAAAAAAAAAAAAATGTTTCATCATAAAATAACCCCCTCTAAGACCATATATATCTTCAACAACATGTCAGACTAGAAATACATTTACAGTAAAAATAAAACTTACTCTAAGATATGTCCATTTTATCTGATTCCTTTCGTCAGGAGAACTTCGTTAAAGTCAACAATGGATAATGAAAAAAGTGTGATCATCTCCAAATAAATAAAGATAAACGGTAAGGGCCATCTGCCTCTCAAGTCATGGGCAGTAACGCAAGAACTTAAAAAAGGCGGACGAAACAGACTCGACAGAAGGAGGAGAAGGCAAAAGGAACACCATCACTCCTCACAAATGACATGGCTTTGACACCCTACGAGACAAAAACTGCATGTCTTCCACACAAGCTTTTAGTCCTTACCACCAACTTCCATATCGCTCTATTCCAACTTTAAACCTTTCACGGCACATTCTGGAAACCCCCAAAAAAGGACCATTCCTTCCCCCACCTCTCCCACGTCTTTCCCCCATATTCCCCAACCCAGGGCAATCTCCCATCTCACAAGACCCACTTAAGATTCAACGATTTTGCTGCAAAGTATTCGTTAAAATGGTTTTCTGCTGCAAAGAATTCGTTAAAATGGTTTTCTTTTATTCAAGAAATCTTTCTTTATTTTTAAAGGAATCTACGATATATTTTTTGAGCAAATTAATGCCTTTTATATCGTGTTTTTTTTATAACATCTTATCAGACTTAAATCTACAAACGTCACGGAATTCATCCTCAGCATTTTTTTTTTATTTCCACTGCTACTCGCATGATCTCTCCTCTTTTTATCTCTTAAGAGATATAATACGTATAAGAACATTTTTCCAAGCAAATTATAAGGGATTTTTTTATGTGCAAGTGAACTTCAGAATGTTAAATTTAATTTCTACATATGTGGGAATATTTCACACAAACACACTCTTGAGTATGAATATATATATGTGTACATACACATACTTATGTACATAAGAAAAAGACATAATCATATGTATAAAACAAAATGTTGTTCGCAATATGAAATCCATCTTTTATGGATTATGGGGGAGTTAAATGTAGTAAAATTACTTAAGTTTAAATGTATAAAATACAGGCCACTTCACTATACAAGCATTAAACACTGGCTTTTTCCTTTTGTAGATTTGGTTATATTCTCTCTCTCTCTCTCTCTCTCTCTCTCTCTCTCTCTCTCTCTCTCTCTGATTTGCTAAAATTTATTTATTATCTTTGTGTTTATCATTTTTTGCACGACTCATTACTTTTCTACATTTTTTACTTGACTCTGAACATATTGCTTTTATTTTGAAAACGAGAAGGAAAGAAGATGAAGGATGATAAGAAATAAATATAAACAAATGATGATGTGAATATGCTAAAAAGAATGGGAGAAAGATATTGGTTAAATTCTATAAATGTGCTTAGAAAGAATGTAGAATAACAGTGGGAGTGCTTACTAAAAGCTTAGAAGAAAATGGAAGAGAGGGGTGGGGTTAGAAGCTATACATGTGCTTAGAAAGAACGGAGCAGAGGGTGGGGCACATGCAATGAATGAGCTTAGAAACAATGGAAGACAGGGGTAGGGTTAGATGCTATAAACGTGCTTAGAAAAACTTAAGAAAGCAGTGGGGTTAGAATGGAGGAAAGGGAGGGGTCAGATGTTATGAATCTGCTAAATAAGAATGGAGGAGAGAAATGGGGTCAGATTCTTTGAATTTGCTTAGAAAGACTGGAAGAGCGGAGTGGGATTAGATTCTATAAACTTGCTTAGGAAAAAAAAAACAAGGAAAAAAGGGACATGGATACCATGAATGCACTTGGAAAGAGTAAAGGGGTTGGGTTTGAAGCTATGAGTATATTTAGAAAGAATGGCAGAGACAGGTGAGGTTATATGCAAAGAATGTGCTTAAAAAGATGAAGGAGACGAGTGAGGGTACATGCAATGAACCAGCTTAGAATGGAAGGGACTGGCGGGGTCAGAGGCTATGAATGTTCTTAGAAAGAAAGGAAGAGATAGGTAGGGAACATGCTATGAATGAGCTACGATAGAATGGGAGAGAGCGGTAGGGTTATATACTACAAATGTGTTTTGAAAGAATAGTTGAATAGAGGGGTGGGGTTAGAGGCTAAGACTGCGCTTAGAAAGAATGGTATAGAGGATTTTGGTTGCGTGCTGATCATGTGCTCAGAAAGACTCATAAAAAGGGGAAGGGTTAGGTGTTGTGAATGCATAGAAAAATAGAGTAAGCTTAGAAAGAATGTAAGAGAGTGGTATGTTTAGATGCTACGGATGTGGTTAAAAAGAATGGAGGAGAGGGGAGATGGCAGATGGTACGAATATATTTAAAAATGGAAGAGTTGGGTATGGGGGGGGGGATTAGATGTTATGAATGTGCTTAGAAAGAAAAAGAGAGAATGTGCTTAGAAAGAATGGAAGAGGGTTGGGAGTAGATGCTATGAATGTCCTTACAAAGAATGGAAGAGAGTGGTGGGTGGGGGTTAGAATGCTGCGAGAGGTGTCATATAAGTGGTAGGGGGGTCTAGGGGTAAGGGGTGAAGACGACTGATATGCTCGAGAGGGGCAATATGGCGGCGGTTTACCAAGCGGCTGCCCAGTAAAAGCGATTGGAGTGGAGATAAAGAGTGTCCTATTGTTTTAGCTCACAACCCTTAATTCTTCGGGCCACCGCAGAGGGGCAGGTATGGGCCCTTCGCAGATGACGAAGGGTGAAGTTTAAAATCAGATTATTCTTTTCCTCCTTTTCATGTCCTCTCTCTCTCTCTCTCTCTCTCTCTCTCTCTCTCTCTCTCTCTTCCCTTTCCTTTAATTACGTGAAAACGACCAGTCCCTAAAGTTGATTACCCATCTTTTCAATTTGTTGTTAATGATTAACTGTAAAAAAACAAAACCCACTTTAAGAGTAACAAGTATTATCATCAAAATTCTGAAGATCAAAGAAGAAAATTATATGAAAAATTAGCAAATAAATAAGCAAACTAGAGAGAGGATTTGCAGCGTATAGTTGTAACTTTTAAGTCAAAACAACACACGAAATAATTATCTATAACAAAATTTGTAAACTTCATTCAAGGTTAAGAACTGTATCAGCTGGATTATTTTTAAAAACATTGCCTCTCAAGAGCAGTGACAGATACTCAATCACGCAAAAAGAAAGAATATTAAAACTTCGCTGTGTTAAACACTGAATATTTAACCTTCAAAGTTAGGTGATGTAATTTCAAACTGGCCTCCAGTTCTGCTTGAATGAAAGCAAGAGCAATAAAATCATCATAAGTCCAAGCCAGAACCTTTACTTTATAAAAGTGAAAGGATCTGCATTCAAGAGTAACCACATTTCAAAAGATTAAAATTTTAAAAATATGTAAAATGGCCATAACCTTTATGTTTCAGATGTAGCAAAAAACTGGGATTAATTGTCTCGCTTTCCTTCGTCCCCTCATGGTGGAGGTGAATTCATTATTATTGTTTTCATGCATGATGGGTTAACTTGTATAACCAAACTATTACAGATAATTTGATGAATAGTGTATGCATTTCCTAGAAACATTAATATAGGTTTCCTTACTGTAGCAAAGCCCAACAGAGACACATCCGACATTTACAGTAAATAGATAAATCTAATCATCGATAGCTATCAAAATGAAAAAAGAGACAAGGCTTCTGATGGATTTTTGACATTTTTTTTTCCAATGAACCACTAAGGAATTTTAGCCATCGAAATTTTCCAAGTCGCATCTTCTGATTAACATTTCTATGTCCAACAGGTTCCATTTTAAAAGATTTGTCGCACCCTCTTGTAAAATGGCTGAAGGAAACTTTGTAAGCGACCTTATATAGCACAAGGATGGAATTAGATATTCATTCAAGATCTTAGTAACTGGTAGCACCCAACTTGGAACACAATTACTTGTGAAGCCTTATGAGCGAGATCATTGTTTTGAATAAATACTTTTTCCAATGCCAAATAACTTCAGACAATGATTTCGTTTAGGTGGTTCATATCGAAATAAAGATAAAGTAAGTCAGGTAAGCAATAAATTTTCAACTACAAAAATGGTACTGCAAAGGGAAATAAAAACAGTTAAAAGATTACCTCGTAATCTATCCTATGGTTTAAACAAAACAGTAAACAAACAAGATCACAGATGGCTCTTTTTTTGTGATCATGTTATAAGCACGAAAATGCCTAAAGCTAAAAAAAATTCACCTGAAAAGGACATTTCCCTTAACCTAGGTAGTTTTGTTAGTTGCTTTCTCTGGCACGTTAATTCAAGCTACTAATGTTGGTCGGAATAATGAAATTTAGTCTGGACACTCAATGTCTATTAATTAGTGTACAAACTATCGGCTAAATTATCCCGTTTTGCCGCAAAATAGTTAAAATTAAATCTGAAAATTGCTGTCTTGCATTTCTGAAGTTTATAATCTAGTAATTTTCATGAAAAAATTAGCTAAAATAACAATTTATTATAAAATAGCAACATTTCATAGAAATGCACTGCTTTACAGCTTTAAAAATGTATAAGCTGTTAATTCATTTTAAAATATTGATTGATACCCCATGTTATCATAAAATAAGGGGAAAAATATGAATGTACTGTTATCCGCATTTCAAAAATTTACATCCTAGTAATTCTCAAGAGAATATTTTCTGAAAATTTCAATTCCACCGTAAAACCGTAAAAACGTAAAAATTAAGTTTAAGATACATTGGTATTCAAATATATTACTAAGGAATATATGAATTTTGGTTTATGTTGGATCATTAATTTGTATATTAGTTGGTTTATGTTGGATCATTAATTTGTATATTAGTTTCGACATTTAGCGAACATTTCTGCTAATTCTGTGCTCGCAATTCATTCACTGGAGCTATAAAAGATACCACAGAAACAATTAATTTAACATAAATTAATTATTAGTTGTATAAAAACACGCAAACAATTATGAACGGTAATATAATAGTTTCTGAATGCCACGCAAACGTCCGTTTAAATCACTATTTTCACTATATATAAGCATTACACGTGCTTGTTATGAAGATTGAGATGGCCCTGTATACTGCCATATTTTACGCGTGTCCGTCTCTGTTGTGGGATCTGGTAAACTGCAACCAATTTACATTCAACCCAAGCGAATCTTAGAGACAGAAACAGCAAAATTTTTAGTATGTTTGGCAGCAAAAATAAAGGACAGTCCTCGGTTAGTGGAAAAGATTTAAGCTTTGGGTTGATGTTTAAATAAATCAAAACCTCAGTCCTACGCCAAAAAAACATGCTACTCTTCATTCGCTCTTATGTCTTCTTACTATTTCTTAGGTCCAAGCAACACAAAGTAAATCAAACCTAAAGAATTTTTATTCGACTTATGTGGAATTAAAGCAGTATTCAATGGGTCTCTGGTGCTAAGATACTAAAGTTCAAATTATCTCAATTTTTTTAAGTTTTAGGATTATTATCACGTGTGTGTGTGTGTGTGTGTGAGAGAGAGAGAGAGAGAGAGAGAGAGAGAGAGAGAGAGAGAGAGAGGATGAACCGCCAAAGAGAAAGGATGATGAATTACTAATCCAATATCATCGTTCACTGAGATAGCTAGTTTGGCTATAGTACATTTGAGTAAGGCAGTCTAAAATCACGCAAAATTGTTAGAATATTTGTAACGGGGGTTGGCTTATAAATTTCTAAAACTAGTGATTCACTGACTTTCGAATCATTTAACTCTCTCTCTCTCTCTCTCTCTCTCTCTCTCTATCTCTCTCTCTCTCTCTCTCTCTCTCTCTCTCTCTCTCTCTCTCTCTCTCTCTCGCACACACACACACACACACGAGGGGGAGGGGCGCACGAGATGATGAACAATATCAGGATCCCATTAATCATAGACCTTTTACTGCAACAGAGAATGAAACAAGCACAATAATTCAAAGGAAATACACAAAAAAACAAAATATAAATAAAAGAATACGCTGATGCATTAATCTAAAAATGCGACAGCGAATTAACTCCATTCTTTGTTGAACAGGCCAACAGCTTCCTTTGGGGTCAAAATATCCCACACTTCCTTTCCTTGCGCTCTTCTGGCAAAGACTAGGTAAGAAGATCCGGTTGCCCATCCCAATGGCCTCCCTACAGTCTTAACGCTACTCTATTTATTCACAGAGGATGATGAGTTGCTATCCATGGAACGAGAGAATAAGCGCAAAATAAAGCCGAATTGTGCAGAGAGAGAGTGTGTGTGTGTGTGTGTGTGTGTGTGTGTGTGTGTGTGTGTGTGTGTGTGTAAGGAGTGTTCGTCGCATTGCTTATGAGCCTCTTGAGTAAGTATATGAAGAGGTTAATGTTGATGAAGTGTTCTGTACAAGACCTTCATCATCTTTCCTTAAAAGAGATAACAGCAGCTGAAAGCAGTGTACTCGCCTTACACAAAGAAGATTGACGCCTCGCCTGAGATAATACCATACAATAAAATGACGTATATTATGATCGTATACTGTAAGAGCAGCACGACCGTCTGAGAGCCCCACGGGACAGCTCTATAATTAGGAGAGTCAATGTCTACAATTATCTAATGAAACAGACGCTATCGCCCTTCGAGATGAGGGTCATTCTGGGCACGGGGGTCGGGACAACTGTGTATTATGCGATTAAGAGGTGACCGCAGCGCTGCTATTACTCGCGATTAAGAAAAACTACCCGACATTAATTACAGGGGGGAAATTGTAAATCTCACTGCTGGCATTTTTTAGAAGGTCAGAAGAGCTGAAAATGTTGCGTTCGTGTGCTACCGTCAGACACGTGTTTAGCTGGCATGCCTTTCATCTTCTGACTAATTTATCCTTTGATTATTATCGTTCTTGATTTATTTCTTAATTTAGCCATTTAAATACTTAAAATGTGATGGGTATCTTAGGAAAATATAACATATTAAAGAAAGAGGATATTTCTTCTCACTTCGATACAATTGTAAGTTATTTATATGGATATGTTATTGTAAGTTATTTATATGGATATGTTATTTATATGGATATGTGGTGTACTGTATACGAATTATCTATATTCACGATTACTAATTCGTATATCCTGCATGACATTTAGTTCTTAAGAAAGCCCTTAAAAATTTAGATGGTGTCCCAGTCACCTTCTATCGGCGACGATCTTTTATTTTGTTGACACCTTAACACACAAAGAAGACATAATTAACATAGGTAATCATTAGCCACGTAGGAATTTATTAAGTGGCACAGAAATTTGTGAGACGTTATAAATGTTGATTAAGGATAGGTTAATTAATGTAAAGAGACAGGTCTGCCAATACACACAGCGAAACCATTATATAAACCATTATATATATATATATATATATATATATATATATATATATATATATATATATATATATATATATTATATATACATACAGTATATATATATATATATATATATATATATATATATATGTATGTATGTATGTATGTATATATATATATATAAAATGTAATATGTATCAAGTAAATGTACCTTTAAATGAGCTGTTTTAACCAGCGGAGCTTTCTTTATTGACAGCAATATATTTATGAATGAAAAATGTGGAATAATTTGTTTGCCACTCGTCCATTTCATTCATAAAATCACAATTTCCCGTTAGAATAAGTTTTTTGTTACACCAACCTACAAACAATGTCAGAGGATTATCGGGCTACAAAGACTAAACTCCTTAAGTTTTGGAAGTTACTTTGACTTTTGCTCTCTGACGATTACCGAAATATTTTAGGTAAAAGCGGGTGAAAACTTCTCATTTCTCTACTTATTGAATGCAGATACGGTGGAGGAGTGGCGGCCGAAGCTAGGCTTAGTCGCGTCACCCTTGAGCAGGTTAGGGACGATACGACAGGATGGGTTATGTTCAAGTTGAACGGTGCCTATTAAGTGATTGGAACTCTGGTCAAGTTTAACGTTATTTTGTGTTTAATTTTGATACGATAAAAGCCTCACTAAAAATGAGTGGCTTATATGATATTATTTCCACTGGAATTCGTATTCCAATACTAATTTTCCCACTGTGTCATCATCAGAGTAAAGAGCAGGGTGTCGCGGTCATTACTATTTCAGTACTTCAATGCGTAAACTAATTACTTAGAAGGTTTATGGCAAAGGATTCCGGAGCGAAATTGTACCTCGAGGTGAATTTCCCGATGATGTACTTCAAAATATACTACTGAGCCATATTCATTATTAATGGATGAAGAAATTACGCCTATGGAACATGCTATAAAGTCCTAACTGCCTTAGAAAAAGCCTTGCTCAATTCCAAACTTTAGTGAATTATGGGGTTACAATGACAAGTGAAACGTCTTCAAGAAAAGCACAGCTTTTGTTGAATTATAACTAACAGCTTTGCGATCCAAAGGAATTAGTTTCAACAGAACATAACTCAAATTCATTACCCACAGGTTTCAGTGAACATCCAAGGATCTGCAAAAAGCAGTAAAAAAAAAAAATGTCTCATACCACTGTCCAGTTTAGGTGGGAGGGCAGAGAAAAGCACTACGGTTAGAAAGCATAAGCAGATAATGTTTCTTGTGAATTAATTAATTTTAAGATGATGATGAGGAGTGAAACTCGCAAAAATATTTTTCCTCCTTTAGCACTTTTGAAGCACCGCCAGAGAGCGGCTAAGAAGCTACTATGAAACATGTCCCCATTTTCGAAGGCGGGGGCATTTGCCTAATTCACTGAAAACTTAAATACACTAGGTATCATATTTTAACAGCGTTGATATTATTATCAATAATTATTAGCAGTAATAGACATAAGGGAATTCATATGAAAAAAGATCAAAACAGTCATCAAATTCTACGCAGGCATCCGCACTGTAAAATGCGGACACGTGAAAACAATGATTGTTTAAAAATGCCTATAGAAATAAACAGAGCAGCATACAGATGAAAACAAATACTTAAAAGATAAACAGAACAAAAAATAAAAAATGTCTTAAAGAAGGCACAACAATAATACACAGTATTTCGGCTAATTCTAATAACGTTAACTTTCACATGCTACCAACATGCTTCCACAGATTAAACTGTCGGAAGCACTGATTTGAAAAGTTGCTTGGAAAAAAATTAAATTACGTATAAATGTAAGAATAAGTATAACAAGAAATGTGGGGATAACGGTAAGTGGTCATTACTATGATCCAAATAGTCGAAAAAGTTATTATAAGTTGGTCTGTGGGAACTCACCTGGGTACCATTTGCGTTATTCTTAACGACATTTGTTTACTGACATTCTAGAAGACACGGCACATTTATGTGCAGCCGTGTCTTCGCCATCTGTCCCGAAAGGGAATCTGGCACAACGGAAATAGCATAAAAGCCTTTATTAAATGCGTAACTGCTTAGCGCCAGCAATGACACCTAAGAGGAGAGAGAAGATGAAGCAGTACGCAGTTTGGTATAAGTATTTTAATACCAGTCTATATGTGTAGTTAATAATTTTACCCAATTACCTACTCTTTACTATATTTACCCAAGTCTTTTTGTTTGCCACAGTCCTATAGACTAGCTGTCAACTTTCCAAAACGCAAATCTATAATTCCTTGATTGATTTTCACAACTAACCTGTAAGCTACGGAAGAGAGATTTGTGCAAGGAAAAGGGTTGTCTGCTTAGGTCATTAGCCATTTCTTTTACTCCCCAAGGTTTCACACAGGTGGAAAGGGCATTTGGCGCTGGCTATTGTATGTTAAATCTTAGGACAGTGTATAAAGTGCAATGACCTATCACTTGCTTCTGGTTCTCGATAAGGACCTACTGTATAAGCCTCTAGGTCCCACTCTCTTACATTTTCTTTCTTTTCTTGTTTTCTTCGGGGCCGGGCTAGAGAGGGACAGTCAGGCAGTCCGTCGAAAAGAAAACCCCATAAAGAAAAGACATGAACAAATCAACAAAAATAAACGGACCAGATGGGCTACTCATTTGAATTTGTTTAAATTTTTCAGAGCTTCAGCAATGCAGAGTGAGCTCGGTACTGTTATGCTAGTCTCTCATGTCTGTGCGAATTTTTGTTGACTATATCAAGTCATAAAGTCTCATCTCAAAAAATTACACAAGTCCACATTTTCAAAAAAAAATATTTAATGGATTTGACAGTTAACTTTTTCTTTCCCCCATATACTACACAACTTGTTCAGATTTGTAAAATACCTTCAGGTACTGTTAGCGTGAAAAGTAACAACAAACCCTCTCTAGTAATTAGTTCAGCTTCTGCGGGAAGCGTTTGTTGGACACGTCAATTTCATGCTGTCGTGTTCGTTTCCGTACAACGTTCGTTCGTGTGACAAACTACTTGGCTGCTAAACCGCTCAATTTCTTTTATTCCAAACACAATTGATAGCTGCCCACATCAGCGCCAAACCAAAATGAGAAAATCTGTTATGATGTAAATGAAAACAGCACGCGTAATAAATAACGCCTCTCGCTTCTTCCATATATGTAATATAATAAACACATGCAAGTTTCAAGTACAAGGATAGTAGCATATCTGTGTACACATTTACACACCTGTATACATACATCGTAGATTAATTTTTTTGTCACTTTCATATGATCACACACACACACACACACACACACACACACACACACACACACACACATATATATATATATATATATATATATATATATATATATATATATATATATATATATATATATATGTGTGCGTGTGCATGTAGATGTAAGGTCATACAGAAACGTGCAATATTATAAATGCGTATGAATAAACATATACATAATCTTACAAGTATATACGTACATGCATGCACCCTTTATGGATTTGTTTATAACTCTTATGCATAAATATATGTATATTCAGCACGTGCGAGAAGCATGTGCCGATATAATCGAAAATTTAATCAAGAGAGCGCAAGGCAATCCCAATACAGTATGTCTGATTGAGAATATAAAATCATCTTTATTCGCTTGATCTTCTCTTGAATAGAAATCCTAACAAAGTATTCAAAAGAAGTAAAATAAAGGACAAATTAAAAGTGATATCATCATTAATTTTCTTTATGATTCAAAGTCAGTCAGCCCGAAAGTATACGCTCCGCCTCCGGCAGTCCAGAAATTTATAACATTACAGAACATGTAACGTCACAGAGAGAAATACTAAGCATACAAACAATCTGGTACTAATAATCATAAAAACTAACACTAATACCTGCTCTTCCATAAGCAGGTGGGTACCCCTCTAAGACTCCTCTTCCACTCGCCCCCCATCCCCCTACACTGTTAGGGTTGATCTCCAGGCTCTTAGGAGTCTCCTCCTAGTCCCATCCCACGGCACTCCCACTATATCCCAATATCTCCGGTCCTAAACGCCCCCGTTCCCCCACCCCAGCAGCGCTACCCAACACCCCCTTTAAGATCCCCTGAGCATCTGTTAAGAATGATGCTAGGTGTGATAAAGACTTGGGCATTGTCTCAGCTCGCCTTCCCCTGGCCCCTTCGGGTAAAGATACCATCATTGTACGGCTCTCTCTCTCTCTCTCTCTCTCTCTCTCTCTCTCTCTATAACCCTAATTTTATGATATTCCACTACCTCCATCTCAGGCATTTTTTTTTCTTTTAAACCTTCTCCCTAGTTGGAATTCCAGGTGGTTTCTTTCATATTAAGGATTGATCATTTTGTTGGTAATTCGTCCGAGCCGAGGAGGAAAACTAGAAACTAAAAAGTGTTTCCCGTAATATGATTAAAATCTGTTCATTATAAAAAGGTTAGATATTCGGCTCAAATTAGACGCAAATATTTTACAAATTTGGCAAAAATGGAAATCTCTAATTAAATATTTGGGTAGAATGATGGGCTCTCTTATATCCTAAAAGACATACTTTGATTACACATACACACAATATATACATGTCTATATGTACACTACATGTGTGTGTGCGCGCGTGTATGTGTGAGGGTGTACACTTGTGTAAAAACCAATCTAGGTCCATTATTTAATTCCCCTAGCGGCATTAAAAACGTATATGAAATCGAAACCTAAATGCAATTTGTAAAAACAGATGTAAAGAACAGGGAGAATTAAGAAATGTTTGTATGGAAACTAAAGCTAATGATTCCACAGTATTTTTCAGTCGACATATTAATGATATTCCTTTCCACCACTATAAAGAGAAAGTAAATTTAAAAAAAGTAAAAAAAAAAAAGTTGAAAATGTTTACCATTTAGTAGACTCAGACCATTTTACATTATTTCTGATGAAGGTAGAATACGGATGACCTAGTAAAGATTTGTATAAGAATACGAGAGTGAGGTTACAGAGCATTCCATCTATGCAGGAAAGCTCTGAATTTATGTAATGAAGGTCGCCAATAATTCCTTTGTAAAAACGTTAAGTGAAAACCAACAATCTTCCATTCTTTTCTGAAACCTATGTACATTTGTTTTTGGAAGTTTATGTAGTCATCGTCTCGGTTAGTCTGGAGAGTTTGCCGTATCTCATCAGCCACAGAGACCGAAAGTTAATAGTATGAAGAAAAACAGTGACATCAGTCCATCTGTCTTTTGCGCGCACTTTATCATCACACTTTGATTATGAAATATCTCTAAATATATGACGCGTGTTAATGAACTCCTTTTTGCATCTTGTATTCTGCTCCAAATGTAGCTTAACACATTAAGTATTTAGTGAGTGGATTAACTAGAAGCCAATTCTTTTCTTATTTACTGAAATGCTATCCATTCTACTGTAGTCATTCAAATGTATTACCTTTTGCTATTTTTACATTTTTACATCGCCTTTCCGCCCAGGTATATTTCAAATTTATTATGGTAATGGTTCTTACGTTTCCGTAGAGAATTTTTTAATGGAATAAACTTTACTTTTTTTTAATACGGACCATTATCTTACGTCGCTTTCCTCCTCAGTTTTATAGGAATGTTCATTCCCCTTCCGGGAGTCTGAAGTGTTGGCTGGGGCGTTGGAAAATACTACGGTAATTTGCTTCTCTGAAAAAAATGGGAATTCTGTAAATATTTTTGCCTTTGTCCTTTTTCCACTGATGAAGATGCATGGCTACCACTCTCAAAGCAGCCAGTCTTTTATAAAATCTGATCACTTGTCTTTATCGTTGTTTATGGAAACAACAGACAACTTTGATATCAATGACGAAAACTCAATTATCTCTTATTTGATGTTCATAGAGGGGCAGCGTAATTAAAAAATAATGTAAGTTGTTTTCACATTCTCAGATCACTATAACTTGAAGTTCTTAAGATCATCTGTTATAAATAATTGTTTTCGTAAGTCAATCATAATGGTTATTTCATCACCGATTATTATTTTTCAGTGTAGAACTTTTTAAGTAAAACACTTATTGGAATTTACTAGAAACTGATTTCCTGCGTTTTTTGGTGTCCAAATCATTGGTTAAATATGGTTAATACCCACGTAGCTATTAACACATCTATTATTATTTGTATAAATTTACCGCCTATTTACATTCCATATTTTCCTGAACTAATTCATTACTGCAAAATATAGTTTAGCACCACTAATGTCAAGTTTTAATAATGTTCGATGTTTCCTGGTGACTTTCATAAGCTCCTTCAAAGAAGAGCTAACTGTATTATAAAAGAAATACAGCTATTGAAAAAAAGAGGAATTTTGGTTTGACCTTCGATTTTGCGAGAAAAAATAACAGAATACTGAACCTCGTCTTCGGTAAAAAAAAAATTAAGGAAATTTAATCTTTGCAAACGGATAGTTAAACTAACACAATCCACTGTGAAACTCCTTTTTTTTTCAGGAGCACTTTGAGCAATTAAATTTTGTTCTAAGACCACCTGTCATGACCCAGGCTGGGTCAACAAAACGTCAATTCACCTCACCCTAATACAGGAGACAATACCTTACACATCAGTTATCTACAGGGCTGTAATCAAAATATTATAAAGGAGTTTACCATTCCTTGACTTCCGTGACTACCTCCTTTTCAATCTCCATAACAACAACGTAATGAAATCCCCTGTTGACGTCGGATCTGTCCCTAAATTTGTCATCATGTTATAATCCTTAGCTTTATCTAACTTAATTCCTTAATCTTAACTTAATTTCAGGTTTACCTAGAGTCATGAATTTATGGGGTCTCGACCCTCTAACTGAAGACCCACAGTCAACACGATATACAAAGCATCATATTTTGCTTTCCTCTTCTAGAGAATTTATTATTATCGTTAGTATTCAAGGTGCAAAAATTCGTACGAAACAAACCAAAAAAGGAAAAATGGAGAGAAAAAAGGGTATACAAATAAAAAAAAGAAATGCCTCAGCAAACAGATAAATAATACGTCTATAAAAAAATCTTGTAACTTCTCTGTCCATAAGGCTAGGTCAATAGCATCATCTTATATATAAATGAGGCAGCTGATTATCGCATACCATACGGTCCGGATATTATAAAAAATAATGATTTTAGGAAAACTATCATGGTTCTCTGGAAGATATAATTTTAGCGCTAAGTACTCAGGAAATATCTACTCTTCATAAATAACTTAAGGAAAGAAATATAAAAAAAATACTGTATAAAAGCTTTGTATTTCTGTATTTGTCTGTCTGTATATCTGTCAAACACAAGCACACGCTCTCTCTCTCTCTCTCTCTCTCTCTCTCTCTCTCTGCAAAGGGAGAAAGAGTAAAGCATGCTGGATTCGCAGAAGAAAAGCATTCCACTTAAGTCATGAAAACAATCTCCAGTCATCTTCCACGCAATAATTTTCCTTCGTGTAACGTTAGATTAAGTTTATTGTTGAGTGGAGGGCGTCTTTTTGATATACCCGGCTGATAGCCACTCTCAGCGTAAAGACGCCTTTTCTGCTGCCTTTTAGTCAGTTTCAATGAAAGAAAACTCATTTGCTGGGTGACGACGCTTTCATTACGGGGTCAGACGCGTGACTACACTGATTTCATTGGCATTTCAAGTGACTCATTGATTTGGTATATATTATAAAGTAGCGTCAAGCAACTGTGGTTCTCGATACATTTTTATAGATAATCTCACATCCTGACACCAAAAAACCATAAATTATAACGATAACAGTAATACATGGGCAATGATGAAAAGTAAAATTATTATGAAATAAAAAATACAAACAATTATATCTAATACACTTCCATTGAAATATAGTAAAAGAAAGGTACCTGATAAATTAAAATACGTTCTCTTGGAGTCTCCTTCAGTACCAATATTTACGCCTCAAAGTGAAAGCTAAGGTGGCTTTACACGTTCAAAAAAGCGTCAAAATTTTGCATCAAAATTTTGACGTAAAACTTTGATACAAAATTTTGATGCATAATTGCCCACACACGTTTAGGCGTTTTTCCCATCAAAATTCAGTATCGTCAAAATTTACATGGATGCATCAAATCTTTTTGACAAAAACGTCCGACACACACTCAAATTTTGTAAAATTTTGATGCGAAATTTTGGCTATTTTTTGAACGTGTATGGGATATATTAGATAGTCAACGCAACGCTATCTCAACGAACACAAATAGATATCGTTCACAATTCAACCATAGCAATGTTTTACTATCGAATTTTGCCTTCGATAATAAACCAATATTTCCCTGAAGTGTTATTTTTCTTCATAAGTTTTAGACTGATAAAATGGTTAGGACTTATCGAGAATTGTGATGGCGGATAATGCGCTTTGTTGCCCGCCCTTGAACGGAAAAGGTCGACACTGTTTTGGAAATAAAATGAAGATCATTTATTAGGCAAAAGTGAAACAAACTCTTTGAATGCTAGGTATACCCAAAGCATTGTAACAGCAAGAAAGATCAATTCATAGAATTCCCTTTGGATGCAAGTTATTCCCTTTGTAAAGGCAATTCAACCTTAAGTGGACTTGTGGCTTAATATTTTAGTTTAGAAAGTTACTAACTCGCACGTGATTTCTTTATATTCCCAAATATCGAATTCACTTTAATTTGGAACAACTTACTCCCATAGGTATTACATATTACAAGTGCACTTGCACCGGCAAGGATTCGAAGTACGTCTTATGGCTTGCAGCGGCGACAAAGATTTATCTACTAGGCTATCAAAGGAGATAAAAGTTAATTTCGACCTTACAGTTCTTATTACTGTCAAATTCAAGTTCATGTATTTAGAATAGATGCATACATAAATGCAAACACACACACATAAAACATATATGTACAAGCACGTGATTTACATAAGCACCTGATTCTCAAACATGTCTTAGTTGTACAGACGAAACCGATCAGGATTTACACAGCATTAAATTTTCCCCATGGTACGGCTACATATACACGCGCGCACACGCACACACATACACACACTCGCATATATATATATATATATATATATATATATATATATATATATATATATATATATATATATATATATATATATATATAAATGCCTTTGACTTCTTTTAAAAATCTCTTTACTTCAAGAAACTGTCGCCCTCCTTACCATTACCCATTACACACTGCCTAACTGCCTATTACTCACCTGTCCCTCCCTTCCACCTCTCTCTCTCTCTCTCTCTCTCTCTCTCTCTCTCTCTCTCTCTCTCTCTTTAATTATTCTTTCCAAAGCTCATACAGCTTTAAGCCTAACCTTCTCAACAATAAGTTTGCCTATACCTCTTTGTATTGTATTCTTTTTTTATATGTATATTTCCCGACATTATTTTCTGTTCATAGATGACTGTGAAATCATGACTAAATATTTTATTAACATACTGGCTTTCCAAGCAAGTTTTATTCTGTGGGCCTGACCATGAGAATCCCAAAATGCTGATAACAAACTAGAGATAGCTGCCAGTATTCTTGATATTCTGTTCTTTATAGACACACACACACACACACACACACACACACACACACACACACACACACACACACACATATATATATATATATATATATATATATATATATATATATATATATATATATACATATATACATCATATATGAGGGAAATCATATATGGGGTATGGGGAGTTCACTGTGTCGTAAAGCATAAAAGGAAACAAAAAGCAACTGTTGCAAATTAAGTTAAGAAAAACTAATTCAGGGTTTAATTTCCTGTGTAAAAGCTAAGAGAGAGAGAGAGAGAGAGAGAGAGAGAGAGAGAGAGAGAGAGAGAGAGAGAGAGAGAGAGAGAGAGGCGATGCTTGAATTGCTATGACGTGATTTCCTATGCAGTGAAAAAGAAAACGCGTCCCTCCCCGTATGGCTGGGAGCCTCTGTTAGCTCGAGGGCTTCAAAGAAAACGTGGCTTTGAGACAGGCTGCGGAAAGTCAAAGCAAGTCGGTCTGGCAGCTCCATCCATTTATTTCCTCTTATGTTTACGGCTTCCAGTGATCTAAAAATAAGTTTTTTTTTATTTGCTACACTTACGGCTTAGTCATACACCAAACATCCCCAGTTTCGACGAGATTCGTATCATTCACTGGTGCAGAATTCTTTTGCTTAACCAACCTGTCACCGCTAAGGTTCTTCCAATGAATAATTCGACATTTACCGCTTCAGTTACTGCCATTTTTATGGTAGGTACCGCTAACGGGCACACTTCTTGCAAATTATAGGAACAACACGCTAAGATGCATGACACTTACGACGGAGTGAATACATTTTCTTGGTATTTTGCATTACTTTCACTCTACGTAGAAATAACAACGCATTTCGTCAGTTACACAAGACTGAAATATGACATATTACTGTAAAAGAGGCATTAATTGTTTGAATGAAAAATACAAAATTCTTAGAAAATGGCTACGTATTACCAAGGATAAGTTGGAAATGCTGGCGAAGATTACTAACTTGTTTTCAATTATCTATTAAAAACTGATCTGAAGAAGTCTAAATTCGTTTGGCTTACTTTAACCAGTTTGCAGCTAAAGAAATGAGATACAGGAATCAGCGCAAATTTATCAAAACTCCTGAGAAGATGCACAAAACTTTTAACAGAAATACTAATCAACACAAATAAATAAGAAAAGT
>NC_089777.1:31426536-31429036 GCF_040412425.1 Macrobrachium rosenbergii
ATGCAGCTGCAAAAAAAAGTGCCAATACACTGCATTCAAAAGTACAGGATTTCATAATGGCTGTCAACTCCATCAAGGAGGAAATTTTTCTTTAAAAGTCTCTCCTTCTTAATGCCAATGGCAACTACGTACAGTATGTCAGGTCAACCTATGTACTAAGGACTGCTGCCGTAGTAGCAGTAAACGGTAAAACCTGCGCACTGCTGCATCAAGAAGTGCCAGTGGTTTAACACGATAAAATGCACCCCTTGGTAGAGGGGTGCCAAGTGAAGAGTCGAGGAAACCTTGGTAGGAGGACATAATATATATATGTATATATTTATATATATATGTGTGTGAATATAAAAAGATCACGTGAGTATAAGTGACATATATATATATATATATATATATATATATATATATATATATGTATATATATATATATATATATATTTATATATATATATATATATATATATATATATATATATATATATATATATATATATATATATATGTATGTATGTATATACATATATTATACATACATATATACATATTTAGCCAAGGCCACAAGAAAAATAAAAGGAGTACCTGTTGCTTTGACTAAATATATTGTCACGCGCTATTCAGTGACATATAAGCATATATATATATATATATATATATATATATATATATATATATATATATACATACACATATATATATATATGTATATATATGTTTATATGTATATATATATGTGTATGTATGTTTATATATACATACATATGTATATATACATATACATACATACACACACATATATATATATACATACATATATATATATATATATATATATATATATATATATATATATATATATATATATATATATATATATATATATACACACACACATTTGTCACTTATACTCACGTGATCTTTTTATACTCACAAATATGAAGTAAAAAATATCACTTACTGACGAATTCACCAAATCTTGGTAAGAATTTTAGTCGGTAGAGCTTCGGACTGTCACTCGATGGGCCGGAGTTCAATTCCCCGGCCGGCTGATGAAGAGTTAGAGGAATTTATTTCTGGTGATAGAAATTCATTTCTCGCTATAATGTGATTCGAATTCCACAATAAGCTGTAGGTCCCGTTGCTAAGTAACCAATTGGTTCTTAGCCACGTAAAATAAGTCTAATCCTTCGGGCCAGCCCTAGGAGAGCTGTTGATCAGCTCAGTGGTCTGGTAAAACTAAGGTATACTTAACTTAACAACCAAAAGGAATTATATTGGGTAAATGCATCAATTCGGACAGTGACAGGCGGTCGACTAGGCCATCTGGATATCTCCCAGCCAGGATTTGAACCTGGATATTTTCTTTAGATACAGTTATAGGCGATCACCCTGACCATACGGATACTGACCCCGGGCAGATGCACTTATCAGTTATAATTCCCCATAATACCCCTGAGGGTAAGATTTTTCAATGTAAAGTCTATTGGATACTGTATGTGACTGTAACAGCCACAATGCCCTCTTAACTTCTTGAATTCTTCGATGTTATATATGTGTTGTTTAGATACAGTTATAGGTGATCATCCTGACCATTCGGATCCTGACGCGGGCAGATGCACTTGTCAGTTTTAATTCCACCTGAGGGTAAGTTATTTTCAAGGTAAAGTCAATTGGATACTATATGTAATTTGTTGGCTGAATATATATATATATATATATATATATATATATATATATATATATATATATATATATATATATATATATATATATATATATATATATATATATATATAATGTAGAATCTACTGGCCACTTTACTAATACGTATGTAATTGTAATAGCCACAATACCCTCTTAACTTCTTGGATTCTTCGATGTTATATATGTATTAGTTTTATTCATTTGCGTATGTGTTCTGCACATTTGGCCAGTACATAAAAGCACTGTGAGAGAAAGAATGACCATACAACAACGAAACCTGAATCTTACTGAAACAAATAAAGACGCCCGAGGCGTTACGCAGACACGGGCAGACGAAAGGAGATCACTAAATATATAAATATGGCCCGTCCCTTCCCGACAACAGAGCGAGTCTGGAGGGACATACATCAAGTTGGCACTCGACACGGATACAATTTCGCCCTGACCGCGCGGCGAGAAAAGGAGCCTAGTGACGCTCTCCGATGGGCAATATGTACGTTACGTTGAAGCATAATCACAGCCCTGGGACGGGGCTGCGAACTCGACACCTCGTAAGATAGGCGCTATCGCCGAAATCTCCCATCGCAGTGAAAACGCCTCGCTTGATTTCAGTCCGGAGCGGCGCTAACTTGTATGTAGATGATTACCTGCGCCGTCTCCATACCTGTCGGGTGCGCGCCTCTCCTCCGAGTTCCCTCTTCGCCAAAAATACCTCTTCAGATATTTCTGTTCAGGGATGAGATGAGATTCCCGATTCCTAATGGAATGATTGGCTAAAATATCAATCTCCGTATCTCGATAA